>NW_024962261.1:10357483-10467253 GCF_019238085.1 Lagopus leucura
TTTTTTTTTTTTTTTTTTTTTTTTTTTTTGTGTGTGTGTGTGTGTGTGTGTGCTAAGCAGCACATTATGGTATATCTTCAGTGTATTGTGGTATTAGTTAAAAAAAAAAAAAAAAAAAAGGTATATCCTTACCTTAAGAATTCTGAGAACTCTCAATATATGCTACAAGCACGAGGACAAAAACCACAATGCAGAATCCTGCAAGTTTTATTGCATTCTCCAGAATTTACAGATGTGCTAGATGATCACATGGATAATAGGGGCACATCAGATAAATGTTAAGTAATCTGTCTGGAACATCAAAGGAGAAAATACAATTAATGTTAGTAAGTCTCCCATGAAATGAACTTTCCCAGTTCTCAGCTTTGTAGTCTTCCAGACTTTGTGGACTTAGTCTTTCATGGCTTTGGAAGTAAGCTGGACTTGTCTGTTTCCTCTTCTTATGAAAACAAAGCACAGCAACAACAACAACCAGAAAAAAATACATTTCCTAAGATGGCACCTGACTAAGCAGCCATTTAAAATTAATATAAGCCAACTGTATTTTTCAGTGTTCACCTGGCAAACTCAAGGGGCAGTAGAAGCCTTTGTTCTCCATCCTTTAGGTAATGAAAACAACTTCTAAAGCCTTGCTACTGACACCATTGGCTGCCCAGAACAATAGGGAACTGTCATATTGATTCTGTATTTCATGTCTTTTCATATGGCATGCTATATAATATTGAGTGACATTTCATCTGTAAGCGCAGAAGACATCAAATGAAGCACAATTCCTTCCATATTTTTACTTTTAATTTTCTTTATCATTTCCAAGACATAATCAATTCAAGGTCTCTCTTCTCTCTTTTCCACTCCTCCCCTCTCCTTCTTTTCCACATTCTTGACTGAAGGGATCTGTTTCTCCAGTAGCTTTGGAAATCTGGGCATTTTAGAGTTAATCAGGACCTGAAAAGAGCAGGATGACATGAGGTTTGCATTAAAGAGTGGTATGTGGACAAGTGGCAAAGGCATGGATTATGTGGTAATAAAAACACACTGGGTGATATTTTTGTCAGAGGGCCTCACTTCACTGCCTCCAAAATGCTAAAGCATCAGGAACTCAGACTGCTGTCTCTGAGCCATGATTGCAGAAGCAGATTAACGTGCACCTTACTCCCAACTCACTGAATAGTGTTTAGTTTTCTTCTATCATTATCAACAACTGCCCAGGTGCAATGCTGAGTATGAAAAAAAACAGAATTCAGTGTTGCTTCCACATTCACAGAGACCTCCTAATGTGAAGCCAAGATTTTCATTAAGGAAAGTGGTTTGGCTTAATGGTGGTTTGGCTTGCCAAAACAGAGCGAAAATGCTGGTACTCAGTCAGTCTGGTTTCATGGAAAGATTTGTGTTCTCTGCGCTTATTGTTACTGCTTTCTATTCTGTTTACTCAAATTCAGTAAAACCTCATAAAACCCTCCAAGGTGGGGCACCAGCTGACAAGAAACAATGTGTGCCCATTGAGGTTAACGTTCTCAGGCAGTGGGGTGAAGATCCAATCGTTCAGGCCACCAGTTTTCAAAGTCAGGAGATCTTGCTGCAATCCTCTTAGCTGATCTCCAATGTAACACAGGACCCATGCACAGCACTGCCTGTTTATAGCAGCAGTAGAGAACTGCTTGACTCCCCTTATACTCCCTTGCTCTGTCCCCAGCCCTCCGCAGTGGGAAAAGAGTGTCTCTTTGACCCATCCATCCAATTAATGCCAGTTGTTGACAGTAGCCTTTCTTTTCTTTTTTTTGGAGACAATGTGATTTTATCATGCTGACACTGAACTCTGCTTCCCTTGTCTGAAGCTGGAACTGGATGCAGAAGAGTCAAAGAGCAAGAGATGAGTAGAAGAGAGACAGTGTAATGACAGAATGTTTCACATGCCTTTGAATTTCTAAGGGGATTAGGCGCTCCCCTGGTGCTTTGACATGGAGCCTATGGCAGCTGCTTTGGCAAAGCCTGCCAGCAGTTACACAAATATGTTATTTTCCCCTCATTTTCCCAAGGTGCAGAGGACACAACAATCTCTGTTATGGAGCAGCAACAAAGAGAGTTCGGAGCTGTCAGAATCTGTACAGTTGTGCTCCACGGTCCCTCAGCTCCTGCTTGCACGCAGGAGCACCTCTGAGAACTTGTGTATCCATTTACATTGCATTCAGACACCTACCGCTTCCCTTGTTGAAGCATTAATTCTGCAGCGCTCACTGAAACAAGCGCTAGAATCACACAAGTCAGTCCTCACTCTGTCTCTACATCTCCTCAAAGAGCTTCTCTGGATCAACCCTTTTCCCAAGTATCAGCTGAAACAAAATCCTCTAAGTTGTGGTAACCCTATCTGCCCCACATACTCTGGAGACTTCTTTGCACAGCAGAAGTCCTTTTCCTGAAAGCAGGACAGGGACAGCAGGTGTTCTGCTGGTGTCCCTTCAGTGGAACCTGATCACCAGTTTAGTTGCTTTTCTCTGTCTATTTGATACAGTTATTTAGTAAGCCATGGCTGATGGTACGTTTTTAAGTCAAGGACTGACAGAAATCAGGTGTCTTCACTTTATAAAGGAAACATTAACTCCCTGGTTGAAATCTGCCTGCAGCATCATTGGCAAAGATGAAACTCAAGCTTCTCACAAGATGACTGGAGTTCTTTTCTCATATTTTAACATTTTATGAATGCTTTAGATAGAAGCAGGAAATATTTAATAATTATGCTAGTGGAGGTGTAGCAAAGAAAGGATTCCCTGAGAAGGAAAGAATAGGAGATACAGGAGAAGAGAAGGTGGTTCCTTGCGGTTGCAGAAATGGGCAAGGAAAATTATCACAAGTGAGAAGCATCAGTATTCATAGCTGCAGTGAAAGTTGAAATGATGGTCGGGGCCTGTCATTCCCAATCCCACATCCCTGAGTCACATATGCTGTTTCAGACATTAATTTGGACCTCAGATGTGCACGTCTGACTCCCAGTGAGCCCTCCTGGAGGGCAGAGTGTGGCCTGCTGGGTACAGTGGGTGAGGGTATAAAGCCCCAGAAAGCATGCGCTCGATACAGCTGTAAGTGCAAAATTTGTCTCATTGGCATCTGAAGGAGGTGACAGCATTTGTAGCTTTGGACAGTACTTGGCTTACTGATGTCAGCGCGCACACACACACACACACACACACATAAGCACAGGCAGGTTCAGACTATCACCAGAACACTGTTAAAATGAGCACCCTCATGGCCACACTGACTCTGGGCTTTTTTTCCTTTTTTATTTTTTTTTCTTCCTTCTTCTCTTTTCCCCTCACTTTCTGAAACAACCAGCCAATTTAAAAGCACAGTTCGGAGGGAGGGGTTTCTTGTTATGCTCATGAATCTCAAAGATTTCCTAAAGGAAGAACAAAGAGAGAGGCAGAAAGACAGAGAGCTGGAAAACCAGGAGCAGGCAGCAGACTTGGAAAGAAATGTCCTCCTTCTCCCCAGCCTAGGAATGCAAACAGGAAGCCGCGAGCAGAATGTTTGGAGTGTGAGCAGCTGCAGTTGGGTCTGAAGACACTGAAAGCTGTGCTGAAAGTATTCAGCTTGCCTCTTACAATGGAGGGGAAACACTTGCTTTGACACTGCATTTGATAACCATTTTGTGGCAGGAGTGCAGACCCTTTCATTTGCAGGGAAAGGAAAGACAGCTGTGGCTGTCTTCAGCGAAACTTGCTATTCTATATGTGAGAGAGTGTGCTTGTTAGAGGAGGACAAAAGGGTGCTTACTGAAGTTCTGCAGGTGGCTTTTGGTTATTAACCAGAGGAGCTCAGCTAGTCCAGAATGTGTTGGGCTGCCTAATTCCCCTCTAAAGGAATCTCAGTTGCTGCTTGGGATAAACAGTGCCTTTTGGGAGACTGTGCTGCGTATCGCCTGAAACACTGAGCTACTCCCTTGGAAACAGAAGTTTCATATCTGCTAGATCATTCTTCCATAGCACATGTTTTCCATGTGTGAGTTCCAATTTGGGGAGTTTTGGGGAGAAAATTGCGTGTAACAGTATCTTCTAATTCATATGTAGATCAACCTCTTCAAGGTACCAGGGTAAAAACACTCGCATTATGTAAATTGGGATAATTTCTTATAAATTACTGTTTAAACAGGTTGGATCTGTGTCTTAATTCAAACAGCTTTAAAATTATCTCACCTAGTTTTCCTCCATTGTTCTTGATCAGCAATTGACCTTGAGCTGACTTCATTCTCAAAATAGATCAAATAAATGTATCACTCTTTTTCATTATAATATGGGTTCTGTTTTAAAAAAAGGCTTGCCAAAATGAGTCTTGCAGGTTCTTCAGTTGCTAGCATTTTATTAATACATTTTGAAGCTGCCTGAGATGGTGCATGTGGCAGAAAATCCATATTCCTAACTAACCGATTGTTTTAACATGAATTTCTGAAAGAGCTGTGTATTGGTACCTGGATGTTGGTTATATGCATTAATTTGTCTTTTTATGGAGCTGATGATCTGGATTATCTCTTCATACTCTTATCTTCTGATGGGACAGACTCTGAAGTTTGGACCTGCAACACCTCCAGGAAGTTCGCTGAAGGAAAGATGGTGGTTAAAAGAAGCTTTTGTAAATGAACACTGGAGGACAGTGTTAATTGCATTATGTGTTTCTTTCTGTCCAACACACCTGAGTTTTAATAAATGAGAAATTATTGCTTTTGGTTAAGCAAGTAGGTAGAGGAGCTAAATATAGAGGAAGTCAAACTGGGGGAGGAGAGGAGGGAAGCAGGAAGCTCCAGTTTCAATGACTGGAGATGAGGAACACTCAACGACAGCTCTGCAGAAAGCACAACTCAGTTATTCTTCCTCACCTGCCACCTCCATCTCCACCACAGTCCTGCTGGAGCCCTGCAACTCATCCCACCAGCTGCCCAGATTCAGGAGCTGCTCTCCTGCTCATGATGCCCTGGAATTTGTCCATTCAGCAGGAGGCCCCACTCCTGCCCAAGGCCAGGGCTCAGCAGAGGCTTCCACATCTGGGACTGAGCTTTTGGGGCTTGACCCATGAGATCATCTTTCCTCCCAGAGAGGAAGCAGTTAGGGGGGGATGGCTGATTCTTTGAATGTGCAGGAAGGGCATGGCCTCAGAGTTCACCTCAGCCCTTCCTCTCCTCCAGAAAACCATTTGTTCCTTGCTGCATGGTGAGTATCATAGTGGAGAATGGAGGCTTGTCACCGCAGTGTTTATGGAGAGAACCAGGTACAGGTTTAATGCCTGTAAGGTTCATTGCAATTTCCTTCCAAGCACTCATACGTGTTTCAAAAGCAAGAATGAGCTAATACCTATTATTCCTTTGTGTAATAGGTTAGCAACCTCAGATTAAGTCAGGGGTCTGCCAGTGAGGCTAAGTCATCCCTCTGGTATCACGTCAGAAGCTGTGGCTGGAAACCAGCTCCTGTGATGCCCAGTCTGGAGCTAGGAGCGTCAGGTCACTCTTTTCACCAAGAATGGTATCAAATTCAGGGGCAGACTTGCAGTGCAGACAGCTTCTTAAAAATCCTGGAGTTCTGCATGTGGGGAGAAGGATGGAAGTTGGAAAAGGAGGAGACAGTGGAGAATCTGAAAGAGATTGCATTTTTAATCAGCCTTTAGGGGAGGTTAGTAGGGAAGGCTACTGGACACAAGAATGAGACAAGACTACTAAACACCTTGATAAGAGAAGAAAGCCCTGTGTCAGCACAGTTGCCCACAAGGCAAGAGCTGTCAAATCACTGTTTTCTGACACCTTCTGTCTCTTCAACACCTTTTGTGCTGTTTTTCCCTTCTCATCAGAGTTTGGCTGACAGGGTGGAAAAAAAAAAAAAGGTTTTCAGAGCAAATCACAGCCTGAGGAACTTCCCCAGTTGCAGATTGTTACCCAAGGGAACTCCAGACCTAGATCTCAACCCATTCCTCAGTAAACAGTAAGGGTCTCGTGAGATAGAGATTGCCATTGCCACATCTTATGCAACAGCACAGATGTTGATTCATAGCTCCTATCTGTGCTTCAGTGCAAAGCTCACCCGTCAGCAGCTAGATGTTTGGAGAAGGGAATTTGTCTGGGGCTCTCAGCAACCACAGCCATGAGTATCACCACTGCAATCACAGATTAAGGAAGAAGTGCTTACAGTTAGTGCAAGGAAAATGGCAAACTTGACCAGCTTGGGCAGCGAGTTGGGAAAGGTGATTAAGGAGTTTTAACACTTTAATTTTTGAGACCTTTTGAAGGTTTTGGAAACAACCTTTACCTTGCTCTGTAAAACTAATGAAATCTGCCTTGTTCTTTGTCTCATCTGTGTGATCAACTTGCAGTTTTTCCTTGTAGGGGCACACATCTGGGTCTGTCTTTTACCTTGTGACCTATTTTTTTTAAACGTGAGAGAATGTAATATCTGTGAAACCTTTACCCCTCCCCCTGACAGTGTGATTGAAATCGATTGACTGATTCAAAAGCAATTAGGTGGAGCTGACAGACAGACAACACACAAGTGTTCTTCTGTAGGAAACTAGGCAAAAATCTCCATGGCCCTTCAAGATATCCTAAGGCCAGTATCAATAAAATTGTCTCTCAGATGTGAAGAAGGGCTTGCTTGTCTGATACCTTGCCTTTTTATCCCTCAAATCCATCAGGTGGTCTAGTAAACGATATTGCCTCTTCCTACAAACCTTTCCTCTCTCTATAAAATAGGGCATACAAAACCACTTGTCCCCTGGGAGAATTTAGGGCATGTATCCCTATGTTCTGCAAGGGAAGTTTTACAGTCCTCTCATTTAGTGCAGTGCCTTGCTGCCCCTGAGCACTGGAACCACCAGTGCTATACCAAACCAGCCATGTGCTTTTTGTTATTCTCAGCCTCATCAACAGCACTGTATTCCCCACAAGGTAGTGGGCAATGCTGGATTTTCTCTGGGGGGATCATTTGCTTTGTTTCTTCTCCTTATAGACAAATATAATCTAAGAGCCTGACTTGCTGCCTTGGAAGTTTTCCAGAATAAGGTGATATGCACAGTTTTTTTACGGGATAAGCATGTTTCACTGGTCAACAGCAATTGCAACAGCAGAATCAGAAACAGAGGGCCAGAATAATTCCCTTCATGGCAGGAGTCACTGGGTGATATTCTCTGACCTGTGTTATGCAGTAAGTCAGACTGGATGATCAGAGCAGTCCCTTCTGGCCTTGAAATCTATGTTCTGATTACACATCTGAGAATGAGCAACCAAAGTTGAAAGTGGTGATTTATTGAATGCTAGCTACAGGCAGCTTCTTGTTTCGGAATAAGGAACTGCTTTTAAAAGGGTCCCTGTAGCTCAGTGGGGTACAGACAGCTGTCAGCTCTTTTGGGGAAAGTACTTGCCAGTCTATTTCTGCGAAGAGCATCTTAAATTTACAGTTCTGTGTAAGTGATGTTTTATAATGTGGATTGACCCTTTCTAGAGATGGCTGATTTATAGATAAACCCCCAGTAAAACTACTTTGGGAGGAGGCCAGGGTGGGTAAGATCCATCTTCTCTCCTGGCTTGTGGAGAAATACACATATGAAAGCATCTTGGTTTGGCAGAGTGAGCTTTGCTGCTGCATCCTGCTGTGTAGTATTTGAACCTTAGTGAAACAGACGATGTGTCAACAGCTCTTACCAGGCTTGTCTTTGGACTGTTGTTTCATTTGCTTCCAAAGACGTCACATGCAGAGCAGAAGAGGCCTGCAGCTGCTGTGAATCACCAGCTCCAGCATCTCAGAGTGAGTCCTAGTAATGCCCTCATACTACTGGAAGGAGTGTGATGTGTCTCAGATGCTTTCTGGGCGAATGCTGGGCCAATACTGGTACAAAAGGCAGGGAGACTGGGAACAGTGGCCCTGTGGACAGTCATTCGAATGCTCTGATGATTTAAAACAGCATCTGTTCTTCATGTAATTGACTTCAAAGTGGTGGAAGAAGTATAGCTAGATTTGGAGCAACAAACACCATTAAAAGCCTTTGTGAAACCAATAATGAAGTGAGGAAGTATTAGTAGTACATTTATCTATCAAGTAGGGAGTATATGATAATACACTGTTTTTAATGGCAGAAATCAAGGACTGAATAGACATCATCTCTAAAATAAGTAAATTTGCAGTTGGAAAACATCACTGTCCAAAGAAATCTGCATATTCAAGAGTGTAGGCCTCAGTTTTGGAAAGTTCACTTAAATCAATTATAGCATTACTGCTCTTGATTAAAATGATTAAATCTACGCTAACAATGAAACTGTCACCTTGAATTAGAAGAGCAACTCATTAAATTCTAAAGCATGTAAATATTAAGGCAAGCATATCTCTAGGTATATACATTATCTTTATTTACAGTACTCCCTTAATTGAGTAGCTTGACTGGGAAGAAATAGCACTCAAAACTATTCCACAATTATTAAAATGCGTGTTTACATTTGCCTAAATTGTACAAAAGTAATTTAGAAGATGAATTCAAGAAATATTCAGGAAATATGCATACAAAGAACATAATTATTATTGATATTTGAATACTTTCCCTTTCCACTTTCATGCACTATTACAAACCACACAGAACATGACTGAAGAAATGATTGGGGAGGCTGTGTAAGTAAAAATATGGATTCATCAATAAATGTTCAGACTTCAGGTGGGGAAGAAAAAAAAACAAAACACAATGTTGTGGCTGTGGATTATATTTTATTTAGATAGTTATTTGGAATGAGATCTCCACAAATAAATCCATACTCAGAAGATAGCGGTCTCTTGTGACACAGATGAATGTTGTTGAAAAGAACAAGTGAAATACAGACAAAACTTTAAGTGCCAATTTAAGCCAGTATGAGGGGGAGCAGATTCACTGGGTAGAAGTACTTCAGTTAGGAGGGGGAGGAAATGACCAACAATGAGATAATCTTTCCCTCCAGCTCTGATCAAGGTGCTTGCATATCAGTCTTAAGCACAATAGAAGTAGACTGCCAGTTCAATAGCAAAAAAATACAGAGGGATTTTCTTGCTTGCTTGAAAACAGGAGGCCCCTTTTGTTACCTACCAGCCTACACAAATCCTAGCACACAACCATGTGTGCCAAATAACTGCTCTCCATTACAGTTAAAAACAGACTCCAGCTTCTATCCAAGGTCAGGTGCAACATGGAATCTTGTGCATTTCTGAAGGAAAAAAAAAAGGAAGATCATGAGCTAGGAGTGGCATGAACCAAAACTAAGATGAAAAATAATGACAATCCAGTTGAATACTCATGCCATGTTTGAGCTTCCAGTGAGTGATTAGTGGTTGAACTGCCCTTTACTCTTGTAAATCAGGGCCATTTAAAAGATTCTTTGAGAGGCCATCCAAATTCAGCAGATGCTTTTGAGAACCTTGGCCAGTGTACTCGTACCAGAGCTTCAAGAGCTGAGAATTCCCCAAGACCTTGCAGTGAAGTTGATATAGGCCCATGAACAAGGAAGGATCATGTGTATCTGTTTATATTTTTGTGCTGTATCTAGCAAGACAAGCAGTAGAGGAGTCTTGTCAAGATTATCTGTCACAAGATAGGAGAAACCCATGTATCACTCATCCTGAAGGCTGTGTACCAAGGAGCAAAAGAACCTCATGCTCCCCTGACAATGAAAATAATGAAGTCAGATTATCCAAGGAAACTTGAGTTGCCTTACCCACAAACCTCAGCCCCAGGGATTGAAGAAGAATTACCAGAAAGGTCATTCTGAGCAGTCAGAGTCAAGGACAGAGCTAAACAGCTACAGAAACCCATAAGGAGCAAACACAGAGCTCAACAAGGAAAGAGAAAGCAATGAGAGTTCAAGGGAAATAAATAACAACATGAAAAATTGTAACACTACCAAGGAAACATGGAGACGTTTCTCTCCATGTTTTGAAGACCTACAATGGCATGCTGATAGGATCCCCAGAGAGAGCACATCATCTATAACTATGCAGTGCTGCACATGCTGGTACTACTAATAAAAGAGAACGGTTCAGATCAGAGAAATTAATTAGTTTAGAACTGCAACCACCAGGAAGAGAGTATGCACACAGCAGCATCCCAAAGTGTGCTCATATTAACGATTCTCTGTCTGGTGTGCTGTTGACAGAATCCTGTCTGTCTCAACAAAACTCTGGAAGCAGCTTTAAACTTCAGGCCCCCATCAAACAGCAAGCGGTCTGCCGGCAGCGTGCCTGCGTGGAAGCTAGTAAATCCAGCAAATAAGGACTCGACAGCATCTCCTGCTGTCATGAAGAAAACTGTAGCTGCTGTACTGGAAATGTCCCTTCTCCTCAGGGGGCCATCTCATTGCATGCACTTACCACGCCTGGAAAGCAGAGCTGTGCTGCTAGTTCTCCAGGCGCCAGGGAGTCCTGCTCCTAACCAAATCCGCCTGTGAGGGGAAAGGGGCAGAGCTCGAGGGAGCCTTCTTTAGCACCCTGCAGGACGGAGCCAAGCTCGTGGCAGGCTTTCTGACAGTGAGAGAGTTTTTGTGTGTGTGTGTGTGCCAGTAGGCTTGTGTGCACGAAGGCTTGTGTGCATTTTTCCCACTTAGCCCTTATGCAAGAGAGGGCTCACCACTCTGGAGTCCGGAGCTCATTTAGAGGCACCTTGGCAGTTCAGAGTTCCCATGTCCGTTACTTCATCAGCCACAATTTACTGCAGTGCGATGTGATATACAACAGGGCCATTTCGTCTCCCAGAACTTTAGAGAGGGGGTCTGTGTTTTAGCATCTACCAGTTTTATCTCTGCCATCTGAATCTCATTTCCAGGATAACCAAAGGTCCTTCTAATTACTGCTCTGTTGAATGTATGTTGCTCCAAGTCCTTGTGATTTGGCTGAAATCTGGGGAAATGGAAACTGATGTCATTAGTTATTTCTTTGGGGGAAACCCACTGAAACCCAGTGAAAAATGATAATAAAGTTGTATCAATCTGACTACCTATCAGGCTATCTTGTAAAAATGCAATGTTTGAACAATATGCCTATATTTTATAGACTTATAAGCACAGCAAGCAGCACTCTAAGAATTAGATGATGGTTGGCAGTACATACTTATTCAGATACCAGAAAGGACAACAGGATTTTTTTATGGCTACCCGTGGCTTGTTTGTATGCCAGCACACACATTACAGGCCTTTGATGCTCCCAGTATTTGCTGCTGTAGTTCAGTGACCACAAAACACCGGAGGTCTGCTCTCAGTCTCACTGGTGATTTGCTGTGAGACTTTGGGCACATTGTGTCCCCTACCTCAGTTTCCACATCTAACACAATATTTTCAAATCAATTATCCATGACAATCAGATGAGAAAGAACATCACATTGATTTTTTTTCCCTCTCCCCATTGGACCTGAGGATTGTGATTTATCTATTACACTGGAGTACATATCTATGCAGCACTCAGTGTCTTGTGAACGCTCATTAATGGTCCTTGGAAAGCCCCCTTGAGGTTGGTAAGCAATATCACTCTCATTTTGCATGTGAATCACGGCAATAAGAAAGACAAAAGGACACATTTTAAAAGCAATCTTTTATCATTGTATCTACTTTTATTTGCATCAACCTGTTCTTTTAAAAGCTGGAAAAACAGAGATTACACTACCTCCATGGACAATACTCCCCAGTCCTTAAATATTCTTGCCACCAGAAAGTTGATGTCTGCCTGATCTAAATCTTCCTTGCAGTATTTTAACCATTTTCTTTCTTCTCCACAGAAGCTCAACTTTTTTTTTTTTTTTTTTTGGTAAGGATTACCTTCGCGACTCACCACATTTTTATTTTTTCAGAACAATCCTATCTGATTTGGTATTTCCTCCTTAGTCATGTTTTTCATATTTCCAATCATGTTGCAATCTGGAATTTCTGCAGGTGTCCATGTCTCTTTTCAAGTGTAGTTTCCAAAGCCAGACATTGCATTCTGTACAGAGAAGAATTACTTCGTGTGTCTGCTAGATCACACTCCTATTCATGCATGTGAGAATGATGTCAGTAGTGCAACACTGTTGACTCATCTTCAGCTTGTGACTGACAGTCACCCCCAGAAACTTTTATACACAGTTGCTGGTGAGCCAGTTGCTCCTCCATTGTATATCTGTGCGGTTGGCTATTCCAGCCTAGTCTTTTTGAATTGTATCCTGCCAATTTCTTATCCATTTTATAAGCTGCCAAAATAACTTTTCATCTCATCAGCACACTTGCAGCACTTTCCACCTCAGTGCTCTCTGCAGATGTAATTGTGTTTCCATTTGTCATCTAAGTCATTAATGAATAGTACTGCTCTAGAGACAGAACTCTGCAGAATTCCCCATGAAACACCTTTAGATTTTGTCAGGGAACCACTAATTATTACTATCCAATCATTATTTACAATCACAATATTTCTGTTTTATTTCAGTTTTATTTAGATATTCTCAGCTCATTTCTGAACATGTCTTCTGAAACAAAGTCAAAAGCCTTACAAAGTGGAGAGAGATGAGACCTACTGCCTCCATCCACACAAGGTCTGTTTCTCTGTCAAAGAAAGAAATTAGGTTACTTTGACATGATTTGCTCTCCACAGCCCCATACTGACTGCTGCTCATCTTCTGCTTTCTTATCAGTGCTTACAGATATGTTTACCTGGAACAAGTGGTCCAAATACTAGCACAGCATCTAACAGAAATGGAGGTTAAACAGACTGTCTTACAGCTCCAGCTCCTTCTTATTTTGAGAAGCTACATGTGGTATTTGCTCTTTTCCAGTTTCTAGGACATAACCCTTTCTCCTTGCTTCTGAGAGAAAAACCACTAACAGCTCTGAAATTGCTTCAGTCTGTTCTTTTAAGTACTGCAGGATAAAGTTCATCAGGTGGAGCTGATTTGATAACATAAACTTATCGGAGTGTTCTCTCACACATTCTTTTCCTTTTTGGGCCTGACATTACTTCTTTGTTGCTGGCTCTCATTGGATTAGCCACCTGGTTGCAGTTGACCTCTTTACTAAAGAGTGAAGCAAAAAGACATCAAATACTTCTGTCAGTGTCTTTCTTTCTCCATTGAGCAGCAGCCTTTTTTTTTTTTAATGGGATAGTTTGGCTTTTTTTTTTTTTTTTTCTTCTTTTGTCATGTTGGCATAACTGCTTTGTGTTTTGTGAATTTTGGTCTTGTGTGTTTCTGCTACTTTGTGTTTGTCTTTGCAGCCGGAACTACTTTTCACCTTCAGCATTCTTTTCTTTCGTATTCTTCAGAAGAATACAGTCGTTGTGATACAGACAGATTTGTCTTTCATGCATTTTGTCTCCCTCTTAAGTTTAAGGATAAGTGTTCTTGCGTTTCTAGCATTGTTCTCCCTTTTCCTGTAGGTTTGTCACCCATGGGCCCTCTGAGTTTATTGATGTTTGTCTTCTTGAATTCCTGCAGGGTTTGTTTGGTGTTCTCTGCGCCCTTTCTCAGGGTTACAATTTATTTCACTTGAATTCTTCCGTTAGTGGAGAATTAAGTGTATTGTTTTCAACGGTGTGACTATGTCATTGTTGAACAAACTGACTCTTGATCAGAATTTTCCACTGTTCTGAAGGCAGTGTTTTAATGGAGTGATGTAGACCAAATGCAGAAAATACTGTGTAGTGCTCCCTTGCCTTCAAAACTCTGTATTTCCGAAAAGTTTGCACAGGAAATTACCAGGTGTTCCACAGGAAACCTACAGCAGAACCAGCAGTAGAATGCACATCCCTAGGGCCTGTTGCAGTGTCAAAAGCATGGATTCATCCATCACTGCTCTTTAAATGACATTTCTAACACTTAAGAGAATTTAGGCTTCCTTGACTTGGAGGAAGTTGTTGATTCCCAAAACAATCACTGGAAAGCCCAAGTAGTCCACAGACTGAATGAGCAGTTTGAATGTCTGGTATGTAGAGTTTCTCCTTTGCAAGCTGATGCAGGCAAAATCCATCAAAGGTAATTCAGAAGTCGCTTTAACATTTGCAGGTAAAGCATGACTTCTGAAGTGAGATTAATTTCTGAGGATCATTTAAAATGTTTATGAAGAACATAGATGATGGTTTGCTGAATCTGTACTGTATGTTTGTTATATCTGTTCTTTTGTCTGAGTAGAGAAAAGCCATGTGCTTCACTATATGGAGCAGTATGGATCCATGTCTTTGTTTTAAGTCTTCAAACCTTACTAAAATCAAAACAGAAGACACTAATGCCCCAAATAAATGATAATTTATTTCTTTATGTTAAAATATGAGGGTTCCATATTTGCTCTTATACTAATCAATTCAACAATTTTAATTAAAAGTAGAATGGCTTAAACACAAGTCATGATTAAGTAGATGCCTGCTATAGCTACCACATTGGTATGCTCCCTTTTGCTGCTTTGAGTACACATTTCCTCTACTGAAGTCAGTTTCTACCCATACAAATTGATTTCTACACCTCTTCCTACATTCTGTGAGTGTCTGCAGAATCTGGGCCTTTTTCCCCTTTCTGATCTCATGCTGATGTAATTCTGCTGATTTTCAATGGAATTACATCGGTGTTAAATCGCCGGCTTTATTTGGGTTGTTCACTGAGATCCATGTAGAATGGGTCATTTAAAAGGTCATGCATTCTTCTTGTATGAAAACAGCGAGTGCTCTTGGGCAAAGAATGTCTTTTTTCTTCCCCATTTTATTGGTCTAACACCTAGTTTGTAGGTACTAACAGAATATAAATATTATTACTGCTAAGAACAGCTACTAGATATACTAAATTCCTTCTGTGCATTCTTGAAACACTGTTACTAGGACTTGCTCCCAATTAGAGGAGAGGATGTGAGATAATTGAAGAAGAGAGAACTTTCCAAAGTGCTGGTCTCTAACCTTGATCTTCTTTTCTTGAAGTGAAGATGAAATTCTCATGGTTACAGTGGAACCTGATAGGCTGTGCTTCCATTTCTAATTACGGAGACTGAAGGACCATGCATTCGTGTTACAATTGATTATATACATCAGCTTGTTCATTTGTAGACTTCTCTTGATGAGAGCCACATGGATCATTCTATTGATACTGTGCTGCTGAAGCCATTCTGTAATGGTATTGGTAGCTAGTGCCTAATTAGCTTAGTGCTGATTTTTCCTAAAGGGAGCTGCACTATGTTAAACATGTTTTATATCTGTGGTGCTGTATTTTTCTATGAAGTACTGCTGATGTAACTGTATCAGTGCCATAGTCCGAAGTAGATATAGGAGCTTTGCTGTATCTCACCTCTGTGAAAACGATACCATGATAAAATCTGAAAGGCACAATTCTGAACTGAAAGTACTGTTAAGAGTTAATGCTCACTCTCCCATGTTATCGTAAAACAACGGCATTTTGTCAGTTCTTCCAAGCCCGGGAACAGCAGAGCAGAATGCTCTGCCTTCTAACTCCTCCTTACTGATGCACATTTCAGAACCAAACCCTATTTTCTATATGTGTATTGCTACTGTTGTTGATTTACTCCATTCTTAAAACAGAGCTTCATTTCTTTCCTGTACTTTCCCTTCTTACTTTCCCAGCTTTGGTCCAAATTTGTCAGAATGGAAAGACTTAGTCTATACAAGCCCAAACCAACAATAAAAATCACAGCAAAATCCAACCCAAGAAGGTCCACAGAGGAACATATGTTATCTGATCACCTTCATAGCAAGGACTTGTACATAGCAAAGGTTACACTGCAGTACACTAAGACAGCACAACACTTGTTTCCTCTTTTTACTATATTCTGCCCATGCTGCAGATGGCCAGAATAAGGACAATCTGCTCGGTTCAGGAAACTTCACCTCTCCAATGTAGTTAGGTTTCCTTTGGGTTGTAATTACAAGCTACTGTCACTGAAACTAGGGGATTCTGCTATACTGCATCAGGGACAGATGTAAAGGGTGAGTAGCTCAGACTGGAGCAAGCAGAAAGAGAACAATTGGTTTCAGTGCAGTTAAAGTGAGTTTGTTTAGTTGCTGGTGGACACAGTTAACTGAAATATATCCTGCAAGTGTCAGCAGATCATTTGTCCCTTCCTATTTATACTTATAGATTTGTTGTTTGTTGGTTGGTCGGTCTTACTGCTGATGATCTCACATCAAAAGTGGATGGGCAGGACAGAGTAAAAGACTATCACTTTATTATGGAAACAAACCCAAAGGAGAATAAAGCCTTGTCATATTTGGGCAAAAATTGTTTGACACTACCTCACAAAAGGACTTCTCTTGGAAACGTGTACTGCACCTAGAAGCATGGCTTGGTTCCTTCTGGATGGGCATTTGTTTGACATAGCTTGCAAGTTTGTGGAACAATGTCAGCTGATGAACGTCTGAAAGTGAGAAGAAGCTCTGACTCTCAGAGCAGAATGTCTGGCTGATAAGACACAAAGGTTAGCTCAAAGCTGAGGTAGCAACTCTGTGTCCTTGCTAGTGGCCCAGTCAGATCAAGAAGTGCTGAAATGCAGCCATGCCCTTCTTCTAAAGAAGCCAAGCTTCTTTAGCAAGCTTGTTGGTGTTTCATGCATGTTTCAAAAAGATCATCTGCTTCTCAGTTTTACTGTTTGGTGAATGATTGCTTCCTGATGTAGAGGGCATTCAAACTCTTTGTGATGATGAAAGGATCAAAGGCTAATTTAGACTGAAGTGGATTTTAGGAGGTCATCTAGCCTAATCTACTGCTCTGAAGTCCCAGAAAGCTCATCTGAGAGAATAATACCATGTTTCTAAGTCCAAGAAGACAATTTAGTCCTCTGCAGGTAAATTTAAGGTTCATAGAATTAGTTAATTTAAAGAATTTTTCAATGTACCTATTGTCATTATACTTGCTATAAAACTTAAAGTATCTTGAAGGGCTTTAGTCATTTTTTTTCTTCAAAGTGCCCCCTGAAAAGAAATTTTGCTGTTAAAATTCTTTGCTGTGAAAAATCAAATTTACTTATTCTGAGCTGTCTGCAACTCCCTGCCATTCTTAAGTGCTTTCAGAAGCTGCTGTGTTACGGTGTCTCTGTATTAATGAGCTGACTGTAGTCTTACTCTTTCTGAACTAAATAAAAGTATGTAGGTGTGTTCTTTGTTTTGCTTCAGCTGTTCCTCTGAAATGTTTAGATAGCTTCAAGGTAAGTAAGTAAGAGTCATTTTACATACGAATGCTTCACGCAAGAAGACCACGATGAAACTTTTTTGGTTAAGACAGCAAGGAATTTCTCTGGCTTATGTACATGATTTGGATTTTACTCTTGGATGGTTTTTTTGATTCCGCTGAACTTGAAAGTTCATTAGAGCAAAGACTGTCTTTTTCAACTATATTAGCAGTGAAGCCATGCTTTATGAATGGAAATAGACATGTGGTCTTACGTGGCACACCCCAGAAAGCTACTTGTCAGTACATCTGATTGCATGGAGGTTGCTTGTTGGATTGATAATGTGATCATGAAGACGTGAAGGATTGTGATATTGATCTCTGTGAGGACTTCAGAAATTTATTATTTCATCTTGAGTACCTCTGAGCTACTCAGAGAAGTTTAGAATTAGGTAACAATGTTGACTTCAATCAGTTCCCTCTCTGCCTCTCTGAAGATGCGCCACTAAAATTCACTCTGTTTTAGAGAAATTCTGTCTTCAGTAGTTTTGTTCCATGATCTTGACTGCTCTGATTCTTTTATAGGAAAGAATGTGATACAATTGCTCAATTGCTTCTCTTCTTCTTCATGTGTTTTTTTTTTTGTTTTTGTTTTTGTTTTGTTTTGTTTTGTCTTGAATTTCATTTTCTCTCTTGATTAAACTTGATGTTTTGTGCTTATGCTCATTTTGTGACCTCTCCTAGCTTCAGATCATGTCCCTGCTGAGTGTATGCCTCTATTATCATACTGTCTGCAATGCTGTGGACACCTGCTAAGTCTGAAAAAAGCACCATTTTCAGCTGAAACAATTCTCTAGCAGACTGTGATTCCAAGAGTTAAGCCGTGGAATTTGAATTTTTCCCACTGGGTGTTTAAAGTGCTCAGCACAAGTAACTTGCTGTCTAAGCTAACCTGTCAATACTGAGGCATATCAGCTGACATTTGAGCAATTTTATCTCCAACTGGTTTGTTAGGTTTAAAATAATGCTGTCTTTCTTCAGAGTTGTAGGATACAAGCAGACCCACATTTGATCATACTCCTTGTTAACTTTTGAAAATGTGAACTGGGCATCTCTCTTACAAGAGTCTGGATAGATGTTTGTTGTAAATGATTTAGATGTGGTTAAAATATGAGTGTTTGGATATACGTCTGCAACTCAACTGAAATTTCAACTTGGAATGGAAAAGTAGAAACATGATTGTGCTTCATGCTTTGTAGCCTATAACCTGAGACAACAAACAAACAAACAAACAAAAATAAACAAACAACAAACGAGAATGAAACAGATTCTGCATCTGGAATTTTGTCCCTTAGTTTGTCACCTCATATATATTTATCAAGGACATTGTGCAATAAGCATGTCCTGTTGAACTAGTTCATTGGTTCTCCTTGATGGTTCTTTCTCAATGGGACAGCAGAATTTGTGTACATTGCAAATGTGACCAGTGTTTGCACTAGATGTTCTTATGACATTTGCTGTGACAAGTGCAATGAAATGGAAAGGAAAAACAGAGAAATTGAAATAACCGTATTAGCTTACATTACTGTGTATTTGTTAAAATGGTATATTTTCCAGCCTACATGTTTTGTCATGTGTTCCAGCTCCTGGAAGAATTTGTATGCAGTGAAATCAAAATAGAATATTTCCGGGATTTAATTTCCCAATAAGTACTGTGATAGCCTATTGATACTGTTGCAGCACAATGACTTCTTCATATTTTGATATCAAAAGATGGATTTACTTCCTAGAAATAAGAAGTCTGGAAGGTCAGCTATCCTTTTTTCCATCCCTTAAACAGTTCAGAATTACTATTGACTGCCAGGTTCAATACAATATTATTTTTATTTATTGTTTGGAAGTCAGTTACTTTAACTATCACTACCTTTGGAGAAAGCATTTTATGGAGTTGAATGGCCAACAGATTTGAATTGAAACGAGAAAAATCACCAAAAATATGATACGGAGCAAAATTCTACCTAAATATTGCATCCTTATCTCAGAGGCAGGGAACGTTGAACTACTTTGTTCCTCTGTTTATGTGACTTTATTCCCACTTGTATTTTCTCTTAACCCATTGAAACATGATTAGCTGCTGACTTGTAAATAGTGATGGCTTACAATGGTTAAAATTTGGTAAAATTTTACCCTATTCCCATGTGGAAATTAAACGGTAAACTCTGAGCTGCTTACTGAAGACAGTGTATCCAATTTTAATATTGTTATCATTGAATAATTACGGAAATACTCATTGATGTCTATGCAGAATTCTTAGAAAGATGTTTACAGATGTCTTCTGGAGAGGGGACATGACAGACTGACTTTAAATAACCTGTTGCAAAAACCCAGTAGTTGAAATATATAGAAGCAGGTGTCACCCAGACAAAAATATGATATTACTTCTTTCTGCTTTAAAAGATATGATATACATCCAGAAAAAAAATATGATATTACTTCTTTCTGCTTTAAAAGCTGTTTACCCAAACAATACCATTTTCTGATGTTAAATTTTCGTACAATTTCTCCATCACTTAGAATTTTGAATTACATCATTTTTTAATTGTACAATATTATCACTTATTTGAAATCATAATTCAACAATGTGCTTTTAGATCAAACCTAAAACATTTGGAGTCCATATGGGAGAGTTGTCTTACTGCACAGTGCTGTATAAAAGCCAACACAAGCCTTCAAAAGCAGAATAACTGATGTCTGGGGAAGTAACACCATTTTCATCCCTTGGAGCTAGTTGTCATACAACAAAGGCACTGTCCTATTCCTACCCATGTTAGCCTGTCCTCCTTTGCTGAGCTGATGTGTCATCTCTGCCTTTGTTAACTATTACTAGCCACAAAAGATGTATTAGCTAAGGATGGTAACTATACATTGACTGAATAAGGCTGAATGTTCTGCATATTGTCTTGTTCTCTAGACCCACTTTTCTTGTGTGGTATAACATTATTTGGTATTTTTCTTCACAAATACAGGCGTCTGACAAAATAAAGCTGACATAAATATTTGGTCATGACAACTACATTAAAAAAAAAACCCTGTAGTTTATATATATATGTATGTATGCATGTATTTATATATATATATGTGTGTGTGTGTGTATATATATGTATAAAAATATATATATATATACACACATTTGTATTCTTCAAAAAGAAAAAAAAAAGGGAAGCATATTTATTAATCCATAACTTTGGGATGAAAATTCAAATGATATTTAATGCAATTTTGCATAATATTTTTGGGGGGATCTTACATTTGGCTTTAGATAGCCAACTGTACTTCTCTTACAAGACAAGATATTGACCTCCTCTCCACAATTAATTTCAACTTGCCACATTGCTAGTCAACAGAATCAAAAACAAAGAAGTCATCTGCACAGCTGTAATATGACATAAAGAAAGTTGGTAAGTAAAATTTGTTGGCTTTGGCTCCACATCCTGTATGACCTTTCTACAAAGTAAGAAGAAAAGTCTGTCATTCTGATGCAGAATCATAGAATAACCAAGGTTGGAAATGACCTCCAAGATCATCTAGTCCAACTGTTCCCATATTGCCAATATTTTCCCACTAAACCATGTTTCTTAGGACAACATCCACCTGACTCTTGAACAGCTCCAGGGTTGGTGACTCAGCTACCTCTCTAGGCAGCCCCTTCCAGATCCTGATCACTCTTTTGAAGAACAAATCCTAATATCCAACCTGAACCTTGGCAAAACTTGAAGCCATTCCCCCTGGTTCTACTGCTACTTACACGGGAGATGAGATCAACCCCCACCTTGCCACAACCTCATATTACCATTTTTACAATCACTTTGCACTAGTGTTGGTAACAGTGGGTGCACAGCAACTGGGAATGATGACTGGGTGATCTCTTTATGTAAAAATGCCTTGCTGAACTATCAGAGTGGATGGATATATTAAAATAAAACGTATGTGTTTAGATTAGACCTGCTTGTATCATGAACCCCAATCTGCAGTTGCTGCTTTCCAGAAAAATGTTGCTTTAGCAGTCTCTCATAAAATGTAAATCATTATTTTATATCTCCTCATCACTGGCTATATTTTCACTTTCCATATTTCCCTTGTTCCTCAGACAACTTGTAGGCCCAATACACATGATAACATTTCAACTAAACAGCCTGATCTGATAGTCCATGGAGCATTACTTGATAATATGACTGGATATTATTCCCAACCTCCTGCATTCTCTATTTGGAGATGAGAAAGAATATTTCATACAACTTACTGGAATTTCACCAGGGACATATTTGCCCAAGCAAACTGTGGGCATAATGACAGCCAAACCCTCTGATCTGCAGAAAGCTTCCCTCTGGATGAATCTTGTTCTCTGGATTGGCAATTTTCCTTTTTTGGAAGGAAGAGCCAGCATACTGGATTCACTATCATGCTGATAATTCAGTAAACAGTGAAATTAAATCTTCTGACAGTCTCCTACAGGAATTTCATTAACTGCAGGCCCAATTATGGAACTTCATTGCAACTACAGCACAGGGATCCTATTTAGCTGCTTTACAGAAAATACATTCTTCATCTCCTTTGCTAGGTGGATAGTCTGTACTGCATAGTTTTGACATGTACTTTGCTTCTCTTGGAGGATGTTTGTTTTTTTCTCCCGGGCCTTGAACTCATAAGTTCTTTTGAACAGATAGCAAAATTTGCGTGTTTATCCTTCACACGTAGGATAGAAGGATACAGTTCACCATCATCATACACTGAAGTGTATGCAGGAAGTCCAGATATATTTGACTGTATGACATTAAAGTCATGTTTGGCAAGGACTACTAGTATGATAGAAGTGTAAGGGTTGTAGAAGTAGATATACCAAGAAGAAAAGTCCAGCTACGGGAAATCACTTGAAGGTATAATCAATGAAGGAAAAAAAAAAAAAAAAAAAAGGAAAATATAGAAAACAGGACAAGTCAGGAATGAGTTTCACAGTGCAACCAAAACACTTCAGAATTTTGCACAGCCTGCATAGACAGTCATAAATTTGATAGGCCCTGTACTCTGAGTCCACCTGTACTGAGTGTCACTGGCCTACAGAAAAATCCACTGATTTCTGGGAGAGAGATGTGTTCTATCTTTGTCATCCTTGGGCTGCAAGATCTATGCAACAACTGTAAGTCACAGCTGTGTCAAAGTCCAGTTGAAGAAGAGTACGGAAAACACCATTGCTCGTTGTATGGGATTGTCTTGTCATCAGCACTTTTCAAGAATACTATATAGGGGTAAGTGGTTAAATCTTTACACAGGTCGATCTATCGTTTTCATCTAGTGGGGAAATAGCTTTGAAAAAGTACTAAAATGGGTGGGTTTGTACGACAACAAAATAACCAAAATATGGATAATTCTTATGTCCTGGAAATGCAGGAGATTGTTAGTGGTGGTTTTGGAGAGGCTAGATTTCACATGACAACAAAATATTCAGGAAATGTTCTAAGTCATGTTCTGACACTGGAGAGAAGAGAGCAATCAGTGTGGTTAAGCTGGGAATAATGCACATGGAAATTGCCAAGAATAAGTATATAGGATCTGAAATCCATGGCAGTGAAGAAAGTGTTCTCACCTCTGAGAGACTGCATAATACGGGGTGCATCTTTAAGAAGATGAGAAAAAGCAGGAGTCATCATTTATTATATCACTAATTATTGCACTAGAGAATTCGAGAAAACAGTAAATGAGATTCTTACTAGACTGAGGGATAAGAAGAATAAAACAGACATATCAGGAAAGATTCACTTAGAGGTGAAGACATATCTAGGAAAATGAAAATTGAGAGAAGGCACTTTGCATTTTGGAGAAAAAGAAAGTAATATCAAATAATATAAAAAGGTGATAATTTCCTACTTTAAACACATTTGCAGAAACCAGGAGTGATTGCAACACATTACCTTCAAGCCTGTAGATTAATGCCTTTTCGGTATCCTTTTGTTGTGGTTCTTCAGCTTGATATTGCTTTGATCACTCTGGCTGCTTAGTTGTGTTTTTTCTTCTTACAGTCACTGCTTTCAAAGACCAGCAAGGTCTAAGAGACAAGAGCTGAGCAGAGACAAGCTGCTCTGTGCAGCAGCCTTTCCACCTCATCTCTCCCATGGAATGAATGAATGAGACGTCTGATCATTCCCTATTATGGAATCTTACCAAGCAGAACTTTGGTGAAGCACTAGAGGGCTTTGAATTTCATCTTATCAAGAGGCTATGGCACATTATGATAGTTTGCAAGTCAGCTTGATGCCTTTCAAAGTGAGAGGCCTTCAGTTACCCCCTCACTTCTAGATGGCAATGATGACAAGAAAAACATTACATGTGAAAGATGAAAAAGTAATTGTGTACATAAGCAATGAGAGGGGTTGCCACTTGTTTAAGGCATTTTCGTACAGGTCCAGAAGTTTGAAGCTAAGGCTTACTATAGACTTACGCTGGGGACTTCTCTGAACTGACTCAGCTGCAAATAAATACAAGCTTATTCCAACTGTAAAGTCAAAGGCAGATAAAAATGATTCTGATCGTATCAGTTTCTTCTGGGCCCTGAGACTGGAAAACCTTTAACCATGTTGGTTGAGTGGGCCAAGGATGTTCTTGAGAGCTTTTGATACCTTTGCTTCCCACAATCTCCTCCAAGTGCAATGTCATCAAGGAATAGGTAGGTAAAACATTTTGTTTGTGGCACAGTTTGTTTTCATGACTACACCCTGGAGCTATTGCTCCGTGCTGGACTTGTTTCTGTGCCAGTGCTGTTAGTTGACCTGGATTGACCAAGTACTTTGAAACTGAGACTTCTAGACTATGCCAGAGGAACAAAGTAACAGGCATTTTGTCTCTGACATAGTGGGATCAGTCTGTACAGACAATCAGAGAGACTGACCGATTTCTTTCTCATTTGTCTCTACCAAATCGGCACTGTGCCCTCCCAGCCTTCTTGGAAGCCAGGTCTCCTGGAGGAAGTGACCTGAAATTCATAGTTAAAGAAGGATTGTATTTCAAAGTCCAAATCACATCAGATGTACTAAAAAACAAAAAGCAAAACACCAACCAGCCAACCAAACAAGCAAAAGCCCAAAATGAACAAAGAACAACAAAAAATCACTATAAATAAATATATTTAAAAAACCCTCAGACTTCTGAGAGGTTTGCACAAGTTCAAATTATACAACTGGAACTAGATTCTGATGTTTGTACCAATCTGTTTACTTGAAATTTATTATTCAGTTATTAACTTTCTCTGTGGGCTTTGCTTTTTTGAAATTTGAAATTGTGTGGTCCCTGATACACATGGGAGACAGAGCTGGAACTCAAACTGTGCTTGTAGCTTCATTTACTATCTTTAGTGGACATCTGCATTACACTATCAGAGGCCTTTTCCCAGTCCTGCTACACCTAGCTGTATGTATACCTCACTGTATGAAAAAAAAATTGTGTCTAGTCAGCTGCAGAAGTATTCATAAAAACTGACAGAACTCAACTTGTTGATTTCTCTTTCTCCTTCCTAGCCTTCTGTATCAAGTTAATCAGTAGCAGAATAACTCCTGGCTCATAAATGGAGACTGGGTTTGAATCAGATGGCACACAGTATCATAAAAGATTTAAGGTTACCTTTCATAAATATCCATTACTTAGATTTTGCCTAGATGGTGCTTGCTGCTGCTTTCCAAAGCTTCTAGATGGTCATTTTACAAACCTCGGATTGTCAATAATGCCTGAAACATTTCCAGTTGTCTTCATGATCTGCTTTTTTACAGACTTCTCAAGTGAATTGGAAGCATCTACCCAGACAGTTCTTAATTATTTCTTGGTCTTTTCTGTCATTTTCTTCAGGGAAGTTATAAAACTCCTGATTCTTGGAATAGCAAGGGCACAGATACAAAAACTACTTCCTTTTCTTCTTTTTTTTTTTTTCCTTATAATATTCCAATGCTTTCCTAGTATTTAGAATCAAGGATCAGCATATATTAAATATCATACTTCCAGGAAAAGTGTCCTTGCCAAAGTAGTTTCTCTTCCTATACAGATCTACTCTCTCAATTGCTGTTAAATTCCATTCCAGAGGTTCCATAAACTTTGAGGATGATTATACCATGTTTCTTGGTGACCTACTGAAACAGGGGAAGTTTGCATGCCCTGGCAAGCTTCGTATCATGCAGGATATTGCTGCAATCTCTCTTATTGCTGCCACAAGTATGATGATAAATTAGTAATAAATTATTATGGTACACTAGTTGCTGCAGTGTGATAAGCTACAGCTTCACAGGTTCTTGAAGTGTGGAAGGGTCAACTCCAGACACTTATGGAGCAAATTATGCCTATTGGGAAAAAAAAAAAAAAAAGGCAGGAATTTCTGGGATGCCTAAGCTTTTTGTTTGTTAGACTTCTTCAAAAGTGACTAACTTTCACCTTTCTGTTTCAGAATCCTGTTGTCATAAAATCTTGCCTTACACATGCTTGATAACGATTCAGTGAGGAGCCAGTGCAAAGGAGATGACCAAAAAGGAAGAAAAAGGAAAAAAAATCTGCTTTTACAATTGATGTTCCTCCATTCTGAAATGTTTTGATGGTAGATAGCTTAAGAAGAAGGCAAGAAGCCAACTGTTGACTTACAGTACTTAGCAACAAGTTAGTGTTTGGAGGGAATGTGTCCTGCCTTTGGAGCAGCTGACTTAGTTGGGAGTTTTTGAAAAGTGTGTCTGCATTATAGCTAGACCTTGGGTACTTGGCAGTGACAGTATGATGAAATTGTTGGCATCCTTTGTGACTTACGTATATTCTAGGACTTGACTTTTTAAACTTCACTCCATGAGTGGGCTGTAGGGATAAAAGCGGGCAGTGAATAGGTACATGTATGGAAGGGAACCTGTCAGGGCACTAAGATGCTTGCTGTGGAAGGAGTGGGAAAATTGCTGCTCTCTGCAGGAAGATCATTAGCCTCTGGAAATGTGCTTTTAGTCTCTCTCACTGCTCCTGGTTTCAGGCAAAGGTTTAGGTTTCTCTACAGTTGGTGACTAAGAAAGCATTGCAGAAGTAGCTGCTTGGCAAGGTGTAAAGGCCTGCTTCCTTTCTGGCTCTCCAAGAATTTGCCTGTTCTAGAGTTAGGATATCAGATTGTCTGTGATGGTGAGTATATGCTTCTACTACTTAAATCTTGGAGATATAGAAGTTCTTCCTTACTGTTATTTTACTATTTACTTTTATCTTTACTTTTATCTTCTCAGCCGTGACTGTGGCAGACAACCCAACAATTTCTACATAGAAAAAATATAAAAGCCTATTGTAAGCAGGGCAGTTACTTATGAAAGTGGAATACTCGGTGTGTTTTTGGTTGATTACTCCCTTCCAGCCTATTTAGGATATACTTTTTATTCTGAATTTATCCAGGTTGTCAAAAGGTTACGCAAACACAGACATGTCTGCCAAAATATAGAATGACCCTTTCGACATGGCCACACAGCCGTGTCTGGAACTTAGCATATGCTAGAATCTGCAGCACTGAAACTGTTAGAAAATCATGAAAATAGAGATTGGCAGCTGCAGATATATACAGAAGAATCCTGTGTCCACATTCAAAGGCTTTACTGAGGATGTATTGAAATATAATATGTCAAGTTGGTATTTACAGAACGCTAGGTGTTCTTATAGGATCCTCTGCCAGGGACTCAAAAACAGCATCTAGTGTTAATATATGCCCACTCAAACACCAATCTGGCAAGCTATTCTGTACTTTTCACAAGCCACGGAGGCTTTTGTGCCGATGTGATTGATGTCAAGGTGTCTTTCAAAAACCTTGTCAGGAAAGTGTCCTATTAGACGTGAGACATCAGGCCACTCTCTATGTTGGAAAAGAGGTACCAGAAGAGCTGCCAGCACCTGGATCAACTGCCAGCACCTGGCAGCTGATGGAACAGGGTGGCAGGCAGAGGCAGAGGGAAGCATGCTGTGATGGCAAGAGGCTTGCTGCTGCAAAACAACACATGGAATGGTCAGCAGTCTTCTGCACAGCCTCTGGGATATTTCTGCAGTTTTCTTGGCTTGCAGAGAAGCTTCTCTGAGTCTAGAAAGTCTCTTGAGTCCCAGCCTTTGTTAGTTTTCCTCCTTTTCCAAGCATCTTCAGCCAGACTTGTTTGTCCCTGTGATGCCTTAAATCTCTATACATTTCAGTGAAACAGCCTCAAAATTAGTTCCGTTCAGATATCATTAGATATGGAAAAAATTTAAGCTGATTCCTTTGTCCAATTGTGCTTTGAAACTGTTAGCAGATTCATGGCTCCCGCCTCCTGTCTTTCTCAAAGCAAGACAATAAATGAAGAACTGAGAAAAGTCTGAGTATTTTGGTTCAACATTTTAATAATGAAACACTTTGGGTAGTGTTCTACTTCAGCATGTACCCAAGTTTCAGTTTCTGAAGCAGGAACTTCACCTTACCCCTAACTTTATATACATGATCCTGAATGATATTTTGCAGACAACCAGACCTCTTAGAGGAGTGGAAAACAGAGGAGGAGGAAGGTTTTTGAAGTAAACAAAAGATGTAAGCATGACTACTACCAGGGAAAGAAAGAGAAAATAATACTGGATGTTACTGATCTCTAGATGTAACTCTGCCTGTTGATGGCTGCTGGGTTTTGTGCAGCTTTTTTTAGGATCCTTTGAGTATAGCTTTTGACTTTTCCACGCTTATCTACATTTGGAAAAGAGCTGGCATTACCTCCCTTCAATCTGCTGCTGGAAAACGGTACAGCAAAGCCCTGTATCACACCATAAGACAGCTGCAGACAGATATGGAACCATGTCACTGAGGCATCATTTTTCTCTTTGACCACTGGCCACATGTCATCCGTGGGCAACACTGACTTTGAAAGCATTTAGCTGCACAGCTCTTGTGACATCCCCTTGAGGCAATGTATTCAAGTCCCTCACAGCGTGCTGGTATCTTTGTTAACCTGTTGAGCTATCATATTCACTGGTCCTTCAGAGTCTTACAGGAGAAGCTTGTTGAAGTCTCAAATACATGTAAGGCCTTTACTGTGAAAGCTTTGCTGCAGTGTCTGCAATATGGAGAGTTATCCTATTTGGCGCTACTAGGGCTCTCACTGTGATATACTTTAGATTAATGAGACATCGATTCTCAGTCAAGAGGCTATTTAAAAACACTCCTAATTCGATGGGTTGTGCAGATGAATTAGTTCATTCAATGTAACTTTTGCCAATTATGCTGGTGGTGGGATGGGTGATGTGTCTGCCGTCTTTGAGATTCTCCCCTTTTTTGTGCACATGCTTTTAACCTTGCCTAGAAATAGCTGGCATGATGGTCTTCTTTTTTTTTCTTTCTTTCTTTTTTTTTTTTTTTTTTTTAAATCAGCTGAGCTCCAGAATTGAGAATCAAGAAGCATGGATGCTCACAGAAGAGGGCTGAAGCAGTGTTAGGAAAACAAGTGATTAAATAAGCATAAAATGTTGTTTGTTCCAGAAATATCAGGTGCCTTTGCCTCCACCTGGAATGACAGAGAGTTAAGTCTTGTCATGTTCAGGTGGGGCAAGTAGATGATAGCTTTATCACTGACCTTCATGCTCTAGGGTTTATCACTGACCCTCATGCCCTAGGGTTTTTTTCTGTATGGAAGGTTTCCCTGCACTACCACTCTACCTGGCTCTGCAGGGAAAAATGGTCTGGCCATTGCTTTTGCAGAAGAAGAGGTACTACCTGGACCCTGGCTGATGCCCTGGATAACCCATTGCATCAGAGGATCTGTACACACCAAATCCTGAATTGTTCCAGGAACAGAAATGTAACTGCCTGGGAGACAGGAGGCATTTTTGTTTCTACATGAGACAATGCAGTTGTCTGTGCAAAATATAAATGTGATGGCCATCATCCAGGTCTGGATCAAAAAGGGTCCACATCAGAGCCCCACTCGTCAGCAGCTGATAGCTTCCCAAGAGATACCAGTAACTGAATGGGTAAGGAGAGAGAGACCATGTCTGGAACTGCAGGAGGACTCTGATGAGAAGTGGTCACAGTTACAGCCAAGTTGTATCTGCTCTGCCTCAAAGAAGGCTTTCATCTCTGCAGTTAGTGGTCAGAAAAGAAAGAGCTTTATTGCTATTAAAGCCAACAGGATCACCTGCTGTGGTCCCCTGTGTGAAACAGGTGGTAGATATAAGACGGCTTTTATTGTTTACTTTGACAAACTAAATTCCTTTAACTGGGTTACTTTGCTATGTTTTAATTTTGTAAGCAGTTTTCCAACTCAGTGTCGTATGTGCATTAGTAGCCATTGATGAATGAATAAAAGTATCTCAATTATGTGCATGGCAAATTAAATTCAAGTGTGTTTTACAGAATTTTCCCATATGCAAGGATTGTGTGATTGTGTGATGGTATTCAAATGATGAGGATTTTAAGCCGTACTGGAGACTTAAAAAGCCTGGGAATTCAGTTAGGTGTTGAGAAAGTCTGTGAAATAGGACAAATTATTGAGTTAAAAGGGATGAGAATTTGAGAAGGAAGAGAAATGCATTTAAATGTGTGCATTTAGACGAACCATTGTATTTTGCAGTGAGAACTGAAGGTGTGCAAGCAAGACCCCTTGGGAAGTGCACAAACACTCCAAACATACAAAGGTCATGAAGTTGGGTTCAGAAGAGATTAGGAATTCAAATTACAGAGTGATGGAAATATCTGTTCTTCCATTTGCTTTGTCTGGGAATTCCTTGGAGGGGGTTGATTACAAGACAGCCGCTAAAGAATCCCTAGGGGTCCAGACCAGAAAAGATGAGAGCTTCTGAAAAAGCCTATGTCTGCTATTGAGTCAGCAAGTGTGGCAGCAGAACATTTTGTAGGCAACATGTTCCACTGGAGAAGAGGGATTGACTACTGCCTAGCTTAGTGATTCTCCAGAAAGATATATGGAGTGACTCTTAAAGTAATTTCTGGAACAAAAAAATAGTGGTTCTGTGTCCAGACTGGTAGATGTTCAGACATGCAGAGATGTCCTGTTTTTGTAATTCAGTTCAGGGCTCTGCTCTTGATTTTGGTCATGCATGGTCATCTTAAGCAACTTGAGCTTACAAAGTCAAACATCACCTTTGGTTTTATGGTCCTTCATTTCCGAGTCCTTGTAGTTGGACATAGTGAAAAAACTGGAAAAATCCATCCATGGACTGAAAAACATCTGAAAACTCAGATTCTAGTACATTACTATGGAGCTGTGAATTTGGAAGCATCATCCTGGTTATCAAACAAACTCTGAAATTGTGGCTTTGGTGTGGGAGGGCCTCATTTTTTTCTGCTTGGAGTGGTCAAAATGACATCTGTGAACTTCTGTGAGACTCTGAGTTCTGCACAGGAAAATGGAGATGCAGAACAAAGACTGTTCTGCTGCAAATTCATATTATGCTTTCGTTCCACCTAAGCCCCTGGGAACACTAGGGAGTTCACACTGTTCTGTCATGAGCCTACGACTCAGTGAACAACAACAGCTGGACATGTTGAGGCTGATGTCAGTTTCTGGATCCTCTCCGATGACACTCTGAGTCATTGCTCTTGATTTGATCCCGTGCAACATGTGGGTGGAGTACAGGACACTCAGGACTGCAAGGTAAAATTACTCATAGATGATCGGGATTCTATGTCAGAAAAGATCTTGCTGCTATGTCAAGATCCTCCTCCTGTCTGATAGGTGTTAACCATCTCAACCATCAGATTTATGTTTACAGCTTATCAATATGCCACATTCCATCACTTTGTTAGCTCCATAGATAACACCAATCATTACAGATTCCAATTCACCTTCACATTTGGCTCCTTGCCAACCATAGGAAGGGGGGGGAAAAAAAAAAAAAAAAAAAAAAGTCAGGTGTAGTGTGAATTAAGTGATTTACTTGAGACCCAGCAGGACACTTTTGGCTGGGCTGGGGCCAAGACTGGAGTCTTGGAATCTGGCATGCAAGTAGATGAACTGCTTTTGTATTCCAGCTGAAGGTGGACCACACTAAAAGTACCCACTGTACAAGTGCTAGGCACTTCTTCCTGATGAGAAAGGTGCTAGGCTATTGTTGATATTTCTGCGTGCCATAACCTTGCAATCTGTAATGTATGCCATGTATGGAATTGCAAGCTGCTCTGTTCAGTTTATACTCAACATTAAAGAAGAGCTTCATCTAAACTGTCTAGTGAACATAGTTGATACTTGGTTTTAGTTGTGAGACTCCAAAAGGTCCCCAAAGCTACTCACAAAAGAGGAATGAACTTACAAGAAATCTGGATGAGCACTGTGGCTCAGCAGAGGTTCAAAAGGCTTTGTGTAGTCGCATCATGTGCAGGTCTGAAGCAGGCTCTGCTCTCCCATCGGAAGTGCAACGGGCCAACGGCTGTAGCAGGCAGTGCCAGCTGGTATGTGCACAGGCTGTAAAAACATCTTTAAAGCATCTCACTCTTTGCCATTAAAAAAATAGTATGAAATGAAATGAAATGAAATGAAATGAAATGAAATGAAATAAAATAAAATAAAATAAAATAAAATAAAATAAAATAAAATAAAATAAAACAAAACAAAACAAAACAAAAAAGCTTTTTGATAGACAGGAACTTCTGGAAAATTATATGAACCCTGAAAATACAGGGCTGAAGAAAACTCAAAGGAGTACATGGCAAAAAGGTGCATTAAAATACAGTTCAGCAGTGAGATAAGGGAGATATTGCACGCTTGAAAAGAAGGACCGTGGTCAGTAAAGAACAAGCAGAACAAGATGTGACATCTTTATCACTGGGGGAAAGTTGTTTTCTCCTGTCCTTTCACTGAAAAGCTTTCTTCTATTACAAATAAATAAATAAATAGATAGATAAATAAATAAATAAAAAGAAACAAACAAAATCCACAAAGCACTTGGGTTTCTGCAGGCTGCTTTGCCTCCACAAGTCTGAGCACCTGAGATTCAAAAAGCCCTGCATTTTGAGAAGGACCCTCAGCTAGTATTTATGTACCATGTAAAATTGGTAAAAGGCTTTCTCCGCCCCCCCTCAACCCCCCTTCTTTTTTCCCCCCTGTAGCATACATTGAGTGTCAATTGGTTTTTCTTCTTACCTTTTCCTTTTCCCTCATATTTTATTGGGGGGGGTGAGGGGGGGAGATGCGGGGGGAGGGAGGAGAGGAGAGGGGGGTTGCTGTGATGAAGAAGTGGGAATTGTTGCTTTTGTTGTAAAGAAGATTCTGGAATCTCTGAACACAAGTAATAGTATTTTAAATAATGAGAAAAGATTCCACATGGAAAGCTCATCTGGCTGTGGCAGTTTGTGACTGAATGAGAGAAAAGTGCCCTAGAAGCTATTCATTAGGAATTCACTGGAAGCTCTCAAACAAGCCTGGCAGAAGCTGAAATTGAAGTGGTCTCTGACCTAATTTTCTTCTGCATGAAACATCTGCATCAAGGCACTCTTTGATGTATTCCACTTGGCTCTGTCTACAGTATTGTATCACATGGCTTCAGCGTTGCTTCAGTTTTAAAAGACATTTCCAGCCTGTAGAAGGTAATGTGATGTTACTTTTACCCAAACTAATCACTCAATGTGCTCCCGAAATAGAAACAATAGAGGTTCAGACAACGATGTCTGCTTCGCAGTCGTTGTTGCTGCCTAAGCTCACGGTTTAAAAAACCCAGATCTGTGATATTCATCTCATGTAATTCATCAACACCAGGAAGGGGAGGGAGAAGGGGGAACTGTGAGCCTTCTGTGTAATAGTATGTCAGAGGACACAATGCTTTACATGTGTGAGCTTTGCATTCTTTGCTGCTCCAGACATACAGATAGTTTAGTGCATTGAAAACAAAAATAGGGAAATGTTGAAGGACATTATCATAAAACCTCAACAGAAGGAGCTCCTGGTTTTCATTTTGCTGTTTGTTCTCTGCTGATTGACACCCAAAGCTCACGGTGAAAGAAATGCGAGCATGTTTGTGTAGATGCGAGGACGGAGTGTGATGTATTTTGAATTTATATTTATATATTTCCCTCCTTCTTTTCTTTCCTACACCACAATACACATTTCAGATCCTCTCTCAAGCTCTTCTCAAAGTGGGGTGGAAAACCTAGCTATACAACAATCTCTCTTTGAATGTACATGCACTCACATACGCACACAGATAAATGCATAAATAAGAAATGATTATGGTCACTTCTTTATTCTGAATGAATAGATCTTAGCCTTCTCCAGAAAGGCTTTCTGCTCAGTCTTACCTAATGGCATGCTGCTGTTTCCCCAACCTTGCTTGTATTATCTGAATAACTGTGGCGTCTTTTGTATTCCACCCCCTGAAGAAGAATCCTTTGAAATTCTAAATGACTGTGCTGCGGATTTTAATGTCTGTCTTTTAGAAATAGCCAAGCAATACCCACTCATGGAGCAAGATGCAGCAAGCCTTTTGAAAGTTATTCAGCCTGCTTCCTCAGCCTCATGAGTGTGTGCATGTGTGTCTACATGTGCAGTTTAATTCTCTGAATGTATGGCAGGAATATATTATTTCCCTGTGAATCACTTTATCTCTCCTCCTGTCCATCTACTCCACCCCCCAAATCTCTCCTACTCTTGTTGGCACAGGAAAAATAAAGCTGACTGGCTGGGGAGCTCGTGTAGGTCTTGTGGATAAAGCATGAGATGAGTTGAAGGCTTCTCAGTATGGTTCCTCACAGAGATCACAAAGAAAAGGCATCAACCCTTCTGCTGCTAATTATTATGCCCCTGGGATAATCACAGCAGAAAACCCATGGCACGGGAGTCTCAGAATAACCTGCTCCCTGGAGTCATTTTCCCGGTTTAAGCTGAAAAACATTGGGTAGGCAGAATGGAGGAAAACAGACTAACTCCTGTCTGATTGCAGGTACCTGTGTCTTCTTTTGTGCCTAACCTCCTTTCGCTTGTGCTTCTCCTTTGTGCTTATGTGTCTTTCCCTCAGGGATTAGTGTAGGACTTACATCTGGTGGAGATGGTACAGTTAATTCCTTATGCAAGCAGTTGCTCTATCCCCTGTTGAGGTTGCTCATATTGCTGTGCTAGGAGTTGAGTGCATTTCGAGAGGCACTTCTAGTTCTGGAGAACTTCCTCCAAAGTGCATGGTCTTGTGAAATTGGGGTATAAAGGGCGAGGTGAAGGTACACAGCCAAGGTCATGCAGCCAGAAGCCAGGAAGCAAACTTCATCTCATCTTCTGATGATCAAAACGCAGCACTTTGCAGTGGGAACACCCTGTCTCATCTTCTGCAGACAAGCACTAGGCCTGCCCTCGGTGCCTGTCGCCAGCAATAAATCTCCTTGAACTAATTTTGTAAAGGACAAAGCCAATGCTGTACAAAAACAAAAAAGTCCCATAGCTTCTTGGCACCTCTGTTGTTTCTGGAAGGGCAGTGAGGAGCAGGGAACCCCTCTCTCACTGCATTCACAGATAACAGCCCCAAAGAGTTATTTCAGAGAGCATATTTAAATAAGAAAAGGCAAGGTCTCCCAGCGAGCACTGAGGCTGATTTACACTTCTGCGTGGACGTGGTTGGCTGCGGACGGTGCCTGGCAGAAGCTTATCATGCCCACTCTAAAAATAACCATCTCCAATGGGCAAGATCTGCTCACTCAGCCCCAGCCTTGGTTTGCAAGCAGTGACATGACATTCAAAAGTGGCAGAAAGACTCTTTGGCAGGTCTGCAGTGCTTAAAAATCCAGACAGGTCACAGAGCAGGGCTTAAAACAAGTGGTTTCTGCTTAGGCAGAATCCAGTCTGCTCCCCAAGAGTGGGAGGTGCTGAGGGCTGAAGTGTACGTTCCCCGGTTTTGTTTTTTGTTTTTCCTGCAGGTCGCACTGTTCCTCCCTTCTCCCTGCCCCTGCTTCTCTCTGGGTTTTACGGTTGTGGAGCAGATCTGCCCCGAATAGGGGAGGTCATGGCACCCAAATGTTCCCCACTTAGCTCCAAGTGCTTGTGTAAATTAAAGCTGTTTTGTTTCTTACTGGTTGTCCCAAGCTCTGGAGACCCCTGTTCTGCTGTGCAGCATGCTCTAGCCTCTTCACCATTGTGATGTTTCCTCCTTATCCACCCCCTTACATCTGAACCCTGGAAGACAAGCTGGGTTTTGTCTATTCATTTGGCAGATGGTTAGGTTCAGATCATACAGGAACATAATGTTAGAAATGGAGCACGTGTGTTTGTGTTTTGTGTAGTGTGAAAGGGATCCCTGATCATTTTCTTCCTCTGTGGTCCTACAACAGCTAGCAGTTTCATGCAAACTCCTGTAGGTAACAGGAATAATAAAATTTTTTTTTCCTGCTTTTTTTTTTTTTCTTCCCCAAGTCTGTGCTGTATATACCAGCAGTGTGGTCTAGGCCAACGCTGAACATTTGTGCCTTGGACAATAGCACAGCCTGGACTGACTATTATCAGCTGCTGTTTTCTGGTTAGCTTTCCTTTTATTCAAGTGCACAATGCAAGCCTTTATCACCCTTCAGTCATAGTGACTCTTGAGGAATACATCTGGTTTTCTCTTTCAGCAGCTCTGAAAAGGTCAGTCTGTTCATTTCTTATTCGCAGGACACCACATTTTTTTCTGAGCTGGAAAGACAGGCCTACACCTTTTCATTCCATCTTGTACATAATTAGACATGGTGTCGCTCTAGAAACCTACCCTTGAAATCCTCCCGAGTAACTCTTTCAGAGACGGGGGAGAAGTGGAGAGGGAGAGGGAGCGTGGGGGACCACTTCCATCCGGTCTTAAATCTCATTGTGTGGCCACAAAAGCACTTCCCCCAGCGTTGCCTGTATGCTTTTTTCCCCCTTCTCCTTCTTTTTCCCCCCCTTTTCTTTCCTGATGCTAGTGATCGCTTTACTGACAAGCCACATGTGATAGAAGCTCTTGCATAAAGAAGTCCACAGATTATTTGTGCAAACGCGATTGTAATCATTTTCACTTCAGCGACGTCCCACATTCTTCACGCAGGCTGTAACATAATAACAAGTGTGCCCATGAGGAAAGAGCTCGCAGCAGCTGGTGTCTGACAAATTATCCCGTTCCAGACAGGCAAATGGTGACTTGAGCTCCAGCAGTCAAATGGATGTGTGTTTGGTGTGCCCCTGTGTGCCGGGCAGGGTGGGCTAAATCCTCTGCTGGAGGAAATCGTCATGGTTCCCCCCGCAGTCCAGTGCTTTCACCTCCGCTGAAGGTGACTTTTCCTCCCCAGCTGCTGCTGGCCAGGTTCAGCTTAAGACACTGCAAAGAATGGAGGGCTGCGAGCCTGGAGGGTCCGAGGTGCTCCTCACAGGTGAGTGCCAGTAGTGTCTGAGAGAAAGAAAGGGGAGGATGTTCCATGAAATTAGCCACTAGCCGGTATGAAGCAAACTAGGAGTGTCAACTTAATTTCTGCCAGGCAGATGAGGTTAGAGCTGTTAAGACTCAGTCAAGGGACAGTTGGATAAAAACTGCTGGTTTATTACGTTATTCTGCCAAGACCAGTAGGATGTTGGAGTATGATTCTTGAACTCTTGAAAATTATCCAGATTGCAGAGTTTCTATTTGGTGTTCTTCCCCTATTTCAGTTTCACCTTTCTGTGCGTGTCCTTATTTCCATCATGTGGCAGGAAGCGCTGGTGCAGGCTAGAAACTGGGAGCAAACTATCTGGTTTTCTTTATGTCCACCACATCTCTCCAGGTGCTCATAGCAGTGTGGTTGTGGTCTGTCAGGGCTTCTTTCCTGGGATGAAATCCATTCCTCTTTTGTTCTTTGAAACGTTACCATAGGATTTGAGTACTTGGTGCAGGGCCTTTTCCCATATGGGGGCAGTCCTTACAGCTGAAATCTCATGATGTTAACCCTGAAACTTCAGAGATAAATAGCAATTACCAGGATTATTTTTCCCTGTTAGCAATTTCCAGCTCTAAGCTAAATATGCGTGTGCCCACCACTAGCACCTTGCTTTGCTGCTCACATGGAAGCTAACAGAGTAGAAGAAATACATTGTGAGAGAGCAATATCAAAATGGCTGACTCAGGTGTGATCAGAGACCTCCCGTTTCAGCTCCAGCCCCTTCCAGAGAGCTGGTAGGTTTCGTCCTGCACAGTGGAGACCAAAGACATTGGCTTACCCAAGGAGTTTACAGCAGAGTGGGAGGAGAAAAATGAGCTTAAGGAGGCAAATAAATTTTCCATCACGCTATACCACAGTACAAGCTTTCTGTGAGACAAGGAACAGATCCTCCTCCTCCTTCATGTATTTAGTGAGTCACTGGACCATATCTTCTCTAATGGGCAGCCCTTCTTCCTTGCTTTTGATAGCAGACTTGATCCACACACTCCGCTATGGCAGAAGCATTTAAGCAGCCAAGATTCCTATTTAAGTTTTGTATTTTAAAGCAAAGAACTGGCTAAGACAGAAGGAATTTAATTTCTGGAATCAAATTCCTTGATTGGTTTAAAGCTAAATATACTCTCTTTATATATACGTATATATACACACTATATATATATTTAAAATGAAAGACTTCTGAGATATTTTGCGATTTACCATCCTTAGCAGTGAATAATTGCGTTAGGACACAGAAAGAACATTTGAAATCTTTGATAAATCACCCACATGATAGCAGCTCCTAGAAATACTGTCAGACATAGGGGCTTATCAGAGTTTCTATCAAGGACCCTGATTTTCACTGGTTTAGAACAATGTGGTCTTAAAATCTGCCCATAGCTAAAACATATTTTTGGTCTTATCATACTGGGCTTACAGTAAATTGGAATAGAAATTAGAAAAGTGTAGAAGAGTTATGTGGATTTTTATTACCTCTTGTAGAAAGACATAAAAGTCTAGAATCTTGGCATGCTGCAAAAGATACTGTTCCTTTCATTCCAGCATCACATATCTGACAATTTATGGGGTTTTTTTTTTTCATGGCACTCATGATGCTGAATTATCACCACCTTGTCTCACACAATTTGTCTGCACACAAGATACCACAACATGAAAAGAAAAATCTGGACTAAGGCTGAAAGCCTGATGTATACTCATCCTCCCTATGTTCTTTCATTCTGGATAAGGATGGAAGATAGATCTTCCTTGAAAAGTCACCTCTTGCTAACATCCTATGCCAGTGAGTTTCATAAACTCTGCACAAAATATATTCATTTAATTGCTCATTTTGTGCTGTACTACAAGCACTGGGTTCTGTTGGTTTGTCTTTTCAGAATAAAGCAGGCCATGGTGATATCCTCCATCAGAATACAAACATGCAACAGTTTTATTTTTCATTTTGGACTAGAAGAGACCTCTGTCTCCAGGTGCAATTCTAATAGAAATAACAAGTAATGTAATAAATGACAAGTATGAGACACATCAGTAGATGCTGATTTAATTATTGGTTGTTAAAATAAACCTGTCTCACAATAGAGTCTGAATGTGTCAAGTAATAATTGACTCGATTATGTGAAAAAAAAAAAAAAATGATGATTATTTTGCTTTTGTTTCCTATTGAGAAGATGCTACTGTGACAAACCTGAAATACTTAATTAACATTTTTGAGAAAAATCAGCTTTTTTTGTAGTGGTAAAAGCCGTAAGGCCAGAAATGTTCCTTTGTGGAGGAATAGTTTCACCACAGCTGTGATAGTCTCAGGACATAGGCAAGGAAAAGTTTGTAGTTTCCAATGAGTGTTTCTGTCAGAGGTAGTCTAACAGATATACATCTGATTTGGCTCAGAGAAGTTGTTTTCAGCTTTGAAGTATTTCAAACATTTAGAGAAGTTTTTGAGAGAGGAAATCTGTTCTACTTTTTCCAGCTACATAAGGTTCTGTGTTTAAATATATGACCTCAGCTGGAAAATGTTGTCTTACCTTTCAGCAAGGTCATTTTGATATTTCTGGAATATTTTATTCAAAAAGCTTCATAGGTAATTTCAAGGTTTCATTCCAGTTGGTAGGTGAATGATATTAAATCTGTAAGCATTTCTCAGCAAATGAAAAGTTCTGCTTTTTGAGCAGACCTTCTACAAAGATGAACAAATTTATTCAGAAATAGGCATTGTATGAGGCTGCTTTGAAAATAATGCCTCCTGTTTTATTATATTGGCCTGTGACATCAGAGATGGATGTTGCTGGTATGGCAGTAGAGACTGAGCCTTCCCACCAATATACCATTATATTTTGTTGCTATGTAACAGTTGGCAACAGAAGGGCAGTCTGAGAGAACAGCATCTGACACAGAAGTGTATATGAAGAAAAAGTGTGGAACTGAATTTCTCCATGTGGAAATAAAAACATGGAATCATAGAATGGTTTGAGTTGGAAGGGATCTCAAGGATCCAGCTACTAAGTCAGTTTGCCTAAGTTATGATCCAACCTAGCCTGGAATAATTCCAGGGATGGGGAACCTGCAGCTTCTCTGGGCAGCTGTGCCAAAGCCTCAATGCTCCCTCAGTGAGAATTTTTCCCTTCCATCTAATCTAGATCTCCCCTCTTTTAGTTTAAAGCCATTTCTCCTTGTCCCATCACTATCTACCCCTCCAAAAAAGTTATTTCCCTCTTCTTCATAAGCTTTCTGTAATTATTAGAAACCACAATGAGGCTTTCATGGAGCCCTCTCTTCTCCAGGCTGAACAAGCCCATCTTCCTCAGCCTTTCTTAATAGGAGAAGTGCTCCAACCCTCTGAGCATTTCTGTGGCCCTCCTCCAGACCTGCTTCACATCTTTCCCAAACCTGGACACAGTATTGCACATGGGGCCTCACAAAGCAGAGTAGAGGGGAATCCTAACCTGCTGGCCACCACTCTTGAGTTACATCCCAGGATACAGTAGGCCTTCTGGGCTGCAATTTCCTTCTGCTGGCTCATGTTAAGTTTTTCATCTACCAGAGCCCCCAACTCCTTGCCAAAGGACTCTCTCAATGAGCTCTTCTCCCACTCTGTACACATACATACAATTGCCCCAATACAAGTGCAACATCTTGTGCTTGGATTTGTTGAACCTCATTAGATTTACATGGGCCCACCTTCTGAGCTTGTTCAGGTTGCTCTGGTTGCCATCTGTTCTGTCTCTGTCATATAAGTATCACTCAGCTCACTGATAAAGTGCAAGGTGCTGCGCTTGGGCCAGGGCTATCCCAGGCATTTGTACAAAACTGGAACTCCTTGACTGCAGCCCTGCAGGGAAGAACTTGGGGATCCTGGTGGATGAGAAGCTGGACATGAGCCAGCAGTGCAGTCTTGCAGCCTGTAAGGCCAACTGTGTTCTGGGCTGCATTAAAAGAGAGGTTGGCCAGCAGGGAGAGGGAGGTGATTTTCTCCTTCGACTTGGCTCTTGTGAGGCCCCATCTGCATTCAGGCCTGGGGCCCCCAGTACAGGAAGGATGTGGAGATCTTGGAGTGGGTCCACTAAGATGATCAGAGGGCTGGAGCACCTCTCCTATGAGGAAAGGTTGAGGGAACTGGGATTGTTTAGCTTGGAGAAGAGAAGGCTCATTGTGGCCTTCCAGTACTTGAAGAGAGCTTATAAACAGGCGGGGGTACTACTCCTGGGGTAGTTGGTAGTGATAGGACAAGATAGGACAAGAGATAGGAGAGATTTAGGTTAGATACTAGGATATTTTCACCCAGAGGGTGGTGACACACTGGAACAGGTTGCCCAAGGAGGTTGTGGATGCCCCATCCCTGGAGGCCAGGCTGGATGTGGCTCTGGGCAGCCTGCTCTTGTGGTTGGCGACCCTGCATATAGCAGGGGGGTTGAAACTAGATGATCATTGTGGTCCTTTTCAACCCAGGCCATTCTATGTTTCACTGATTCTATGATGAAGGTGTTGAAGATCACTGAATCCAAAACAGACCCCTGTGGAACACCATTCATCACTGGTCTCCACCTGGTCTTATAGCCGTTGACTACAACCCTCTGGCTGCAACCTTCCAACCAATTCATTATCCACTGAACACTTTACCCTTTGAACCCATATCTTTCCAATTTGTAGAAAAGGATGTGTTGTGGTACCATATCAAAGGCTTTACAGAAGTCCAGGCAGACAACATTAGTTGCTCTTCCTTTATCTACTGATGCCACCACTCCATCAAGGAAGGCCACCAGTTTGGTCAGGCACAACCTTCCCTTGGTGAAGCCGGGCATGTCTTCCTGGAGGATCTACTCCATGATCTTCCCAGATACAGAGGTGAGGCTTTCCAGTCTATAGTTCCCCATGTCTTCCTTTCTCCCTGTCTTACAAATGGGAATTTCCTTTTTCCAGTCACCAAGGACTTCACCTGACAGCCACAATTTTTGAGAGTGTGACAGAGTGTAGCTTGGCGACTATATCAGCCAGCTTCTTCAGGAGTCTGGAATGCGTGTCATCTGGCCCCACAGACTTAGTGCACATCCATTGACATGCATTGATGCTTGCTGAATGTTTATGGAGGTCAATCTGTGGATGTGAGCACAGCGAAGCAGTGGGTGGTGTGTTTCAGCAGTGCTGAGAGTGACATGAAAGACAAGTTACGTTCCAGATAGCCATGCACAGTTGTCACCATGGAATGAAGAGCATCTTGATCAGCTCATCCATGCAAATTGGTGAATTATAACCAGAGAACTGTGTACAGAGCTGAATATCATCTTCAGTGTGTTGGAAACAACAATGGCAATGTTGGAATATCACAAAGAATTCCCATAGCACCTAATTCAAGATGCAGTCTTCAGAGTGTAAAGTGATGTGCACTGTCTTTTGGGATATGAAAGGGAGAATTCTCTTGTATTTCCTGGAACTTGAAAAAGCCATCAACTCTGATCAAGCTAAAGGCTTGAAATTCCAGAGTCATGCCAGAGAAGAAGACAACCTTTCTCTTGCAACACAATAATGCCAGACCCCATACCAGTTTGAAGGCCATTGCCAATTTTGGCTGCACTGTCCTACCACATCCACCATATAGTCTGAATTTGGTGACTTCTGACTTCCATCAGGAAGTCAGGTTGATGGAAGATGGACAGTGTAGGCAACATTTTCCTAGCAGTAACACCATCATAGCATCTGTGAGACAGTGGGTCACCTCTGCTGGTGCTTGTTTTTATGAGTGCAGTATGCAGGCTCTGGTTCATCAGTGGTGAAGATGCATAGTTAATCACGGTGGCAAAGTTGAAAAATATATTTTGCAGCTGAGAATTTATTAAATAGTGCTACAGAGCTCTTTTGCATTTGTTATAGTTTCAATGAAAATAAGTGGGAGGCACTACTTTCAGAGTGACCTCCATACTTCATCTGAAAATCTTAAAAAGTTGCAAGCCCTTTTGGCTTTGGAAGTGCTTAAGAAATTTCATCACTGATAAGTAGCCACAGTAACAAGGCACTGATGCATACTTGCCTGCAGGACCCTCCAAATTTCAGAGCATACTTTTTACAAACTGCCTCAGAAAAATCTTTGCTTTTAGTTTTTTAGGGGTTAAAAAAGTCAGTTATCAAATGAGACGTCATTGCCTGTGTCTTGCTGTGTGCATGTTTATGCTAGAAAAATGCATATGAAGGTTAAGCGTCTTCATTTACGTGTGTGTAATATATGTGCACTGTGTCTGCAGTATGTAAATAAGACAGCCACTGTCTAGTGAGGCACCCTTTTTCCTCTGTAGGGTGACTTCAAGCCATAGTGGGGAAATGCTTTCTTTGCCAGAAACCGAACTGATCTTTTGTTTCCATGATTGGTGAGCTATCCACTTTCACATTTCTCACTGAATTCCAGAGTTAGACCTTCCACTTCCAATGTGTCTTTCCCTTCACGTTAATGAGTGCACGGACATGTGAAATGAGGTTACAGGACACATACAGTCTACCACCTGTAAATTTCAACACCTCCTATAGCATGAAAGCGTCATAAAACTTTTCAGTTGATGTAATATTTTTTAATGATTCTGAAATATTTTATTTTCCCTTCCCTTCCAGAGTTATTTATGTATGTTACCATTGTAACTGCTCATGTAGCCACTCAGGTAACAGAGTTAAAATGATTGACACTGATATCAATTTTTTTAGTTGTTTTAGACAAGTGAAGGAAAAATGCATTACTTCATCATTTTTAAGCATGTTTCAAATCATGTTTATTTATTGGTAATTTGGTTCATAGGAAATGGGGGGGGAAAAAAAAGATCCCACAACATTATCTGTAGAGTGGCTATCAATAATTCATCATTCCATAAATATGCAAAGACATCAACTATGTTTAGGAATGTAATTTTTATCGGAAATCATGCGTATGTTTAAATGTTTGCCCCCTTGGCTAAGCCTTTCTACGTATGTTTGCTGTTCCACTTAGATGACCAGGTGAAGTTCAAGGTACATCTATGCATGACATTTTAGAAAAAGAAGTTTCCTCTGTCTGCCAATGGCTGTGAATTTCAGTGTGCCACAAAACCATAATACAACCTGATTATTCTTTGTGAGTGCACAATGTCAGGCTCATTCTGAGATGAACCAAAATGTCTTGTACTGCCCAATTAAATGGGTCAGCAGATATTATGCTTTGGTGTAACATCAACAGAACCATTCTATATTTCAGGGCCAAACCTCATGGACCCCTGTATGTTTCATAATATCATTGAATCATAGAATCATAGAAAGATTTGAGTGGGAAGGGAGCTTAAAGCCCACCCTGTTCCAACCACCCTGCATGGGCAGGATTGCCCCCCAGCAACTCAGCTGCCCAGGGCCCCATCCAACCTGGCCTTGAGCGCCTCCCAGGATAGGGCACCACAGCTTCTCTGGACAGCTGTGCCAGTAAATAATTTCCTCCTAAAATCTGATCTAAATCTTCTTTCTTATAATTTAAAATCAGTACTCTTTGCATTATCACTGGTAAAGAGTCTTTCCCCATATTTCTTTCCAAAGCCTTCTATAAGCATTGCTAGGCTGCAAAGAGATCTCCCAGAGCCTTCTCTTCTCCAGGCTGAAAGAATCTAAATCCCTCAGCCTATCTTCACAGCAGAGGTGCTCCAGCCCTCTGATCATCTTCATGGTCCTTCCTGGGCCCACTCTAACAAGCTCATAACTTTCTTTTGCTGGGGCCCCAGAACTGTATGCAGTACTCTAGGTAAGTTCTCACAAAAAAAAGTGGTATTGAAAGTGAGAATCACCACCTTCAGACTGCTGACACTATTTATTTTTATGGAGCCCAGGATATCATTGGATTTCCTAGCTGCAAGTACACATTGATAGATTCTGTTACTCCCAGGTCACTGCAATAGGACATGAAGGGCAATCTCAGATCTAGATATGGGCTCAGATCAATATTCATGACTCAGTGAAGTTACTGGACATTGAAAATCCAAGCTCAACTATAGATAGGACATCTCTGATACCTGAAAAGTCCCAGGATGATACTGAAACTTCTGTTATCTTGACAGCATTTCTATAAGGTGCAAGTAACAATTCTGAAGTCTATGAAAATCTCAGCAAGCAGTATTTCCATACTCTTTTAGTATAAACTAAGCACTTACTGTTCCATCTTTGCAGTTTCTTTCGTGTTAATCTGGCCATACACTGTCTATGAGGAGGCTACTCACTTTCTTAGCACTCAGCATCATTTGTTTTCCTTATTCCTTGTTCCTGTCAGAGGGCAAACACTATTGCTGTCACTTAGAAAAATAGGATTTTGCCTGCTGTGCTTGAGAAATCTTCAGCACCAGGCTGATTGTATAGGTTCCAGGAACTCTTGTTGTGAGGCTGGGATTCAGATGACTGATCTATAGCTGCAAAGGTTCACTGCTTTACTGCACCAGCATAAAATGGAAATGTTGTAGCATTCCCATCTGTGAAAGACTTGCCAAAACAGTTTAGTGTTTCAAAAGCCATGTACTGAACGAAGACAAGATCTCACTACAAGCAGTGGGAGCTGGGAGAGTTTATGAAGCAGAAAGTATGGGCTAAGGGAGAGATCAGACCAGTGATAGTTTACTGGCCTTGCAATTCTTTTAAGAGGCACTAATGGTAGTGGACTGCTACAGTGGAAGTAGACCCAGACTCATTTAAGGCGGTAGCATGAAATTGGTTGCAATAAAATTATGCATTAAATGTGCATTATGTTTAATAAGACTGTATTGCACTCCCAATGTTTACTCTGTGCCCACTGAGGCTGATCCAATTTTCTAAAGTTCTCCAATTGGTTTGCTATCAGGTTTTCAGCCAGAAGGTCAAATTTCACTTGCTGTTAGTACATGTCTCCATTACTTTGCTAAGGCATTTACACTCCATATTCATTACCTCTTCTTCTTCTTTTTTATCTATCTCCTGTAACTTGGCTTCTCCAAAACACTCCCTGTAGGTGGCATGTTTGACATAAATGAGTTCAGTCTTTAATAGATGTCAACTCAAGAACATATACATGTGCAAACACACACTCCTCAACACACAAAGAAGAAGAGGGGCTAAGGCTATTTTCAGACCCACATTGGAGGTAATTTTATGTTGCTGCTCTTAAGGTGTGTAAGTGACCTTTGTGAAATCATGGGTTTCGGATATGAAACTGGGAACATAAGTAGAGAGGCTGGAATATATGTTTAGAACAGTATGTGATCATGACTATACCAAACTGGGAGCTGGATTGTTTTAATCAGAGGCAATGATAGTTTTAGTGTTCCAAAAACACATTATTTCCTAACATCTCTACAAACTCTGTCAGCACTGAGCCCAGTGTGGGTAACACAGGCAAGGAACCAGCAGGCATACTTTCTTAGGGCTTTCTGTTTCTTCATGAAAGCACTAGCAGGAAAATACCAGCCTGCTTGTATTCTGTTCTCTTCTATTAGGAGATCATGTTGAGAGAATTCAGTGTGTCTAACAAGTTTCAGCCAATAACATAGCATTCATCACTTCAAAATGGACTGTCCTTGTTAGCAAAACTGGCTGGGTTACCCAGAAGAAGCCATTGTCCAGGACACTTGGTACTCTGCCTTGGCAGTAAGGTCTATGCTGAGCCTTCAGCTTGATTAGTTAGAGAAAATGCAGTGGAGGCCCTAAAAAGTCTTGCTAGTGCCTTATAATGAAGTATTTGAATTAGCTAGCTGCAAGGTATGTCTACCCCGCTGTCACTTCTCTGTCTCCAGGCTGAGGTAGATGTACTCATGTTTGCTTTAAAGCTATATCCTGGCAGGCTGTTGACTATATGCACCTAAAACCTGCCCAAAGCACAGAAGCCAGCCTGACTTCTTAGGAACTGCCCTTGGCTCATCCTTGCCAACCTGCCAAAGGCACAGCTGCCTGCCTGCAGCAGGCCTTCATGTTCAGTGATGGCCAGCCTCAGGAGCTTCCTGGGGCCTCCCAGTGCTGATTAGATCTTCTCTAGTGGATATGAATCTTCTAAGTGCTTAGCAGTCATCCCAGTAAGATGCAAGGCAAAATGCTTGGGCTGCAAGAGCAAGAAGGTGGCAGGTCCATCCAAGGACCAAGCTGGAGGTTCTATGAAACTATTTTATCCACAGCAGATTGTGTCCCTGGCCTCACCTGGGGTGGTTGCTACTTCTGCTCTAGATGGGTTATGCTGCTCTCACACCCCATCAGGCAGTATCCTCCTGCTTGTATATGTGACATAACGTCACAGCACCAGTTTCATTTTAACGCCCAGCTTCTGGTGTATGACAATTCTTCTCCTCCAACTTTCCAGTTGTTGGTCTTTGCCAGACTTCAAGTGGTATAATCAGCTTTTAGCAGTGCCTTATTGGCATTGTTGCATCGCTGCAGTGTAAGCTACAGTGTCTATTTTTATTTTTATGTATGTATGTATGTATATATGTATTTATTTATTGATTGATTGATTGATTGATTGATAACTAGAGCAAGCCATTCCTACCTCTTTAAACCAGCTGGAGACCTTTTTTTCTCTAATGTTCACAGCCTGAACAAAGGAGCATGGGTCTTTTTCTGGTAGTTCTTGAGGAAGGAACAGGCTTAACTGAACCTTAAGCTGTCATTTAAATATTTTAGCCTGAGAATAATTTGTGCTGCTTCATATGGGGGCTGGAACTGGGCAGTGAAAGTGGAGCTCTGCTGAAGGAAGTGCTGAATCATCTCAAAACACAGAGAGGTTGTGGCAAAGCTCACAGCATTTCTCATTCATTACACAGCCAGCCTTGTCTGCCTCTTTTGTCTCCTCATGTACAGACTGTGCTATATTTTTTGCTGCTTGTGTATGGAGAGAGCCATGTGTTGGTGCAGTTTTTCTACCACTTCTACCTCTTTTGTTCCTGAATGTAAAGGCAGTGAATTAATTTGTGCTACTTGTGCACTGATAGACACAAATTTTGATGTTACTCTTCTGTACTTTGTCATTATTGTGTGGAAGTAGCAGTCTGTGGATTCAGAAACATGACTTAACTGTTGAGAAAGCACTGATACTCATTTTTGAACTTACAGTGTGTCATTTTCATAAGATGTTAAGCATCTGACCTATTTTATAGAAGCGCTTTGGGTGTTGTGAGCTAGATTACAAAACCTGTGGTCCCCCAAAGTCATTACTTCAAAAATCCTCAGAGAAATTTTGTTACCGACCTCTAACAGTGAATAATATATTTCTTGAAAACCATCTTTTTCTAGGTACATGCAACAAACCATTCACTTTTTTACAAAAATTTATATGCATGGATTTGTGTGTTCACCACCTACGATGTTCTTCACCTGGATCTCTGGGTCCTATGTATAGACAGAGAAGACCAAGAGGTTGAGCAGGGAGTGTACCTGTCCCTGAACTGCCTCACCTCCATGGAGTCCTTATGGGACAAGACCAGGTCCCCATCTCCCTTAAAAGGCCCAAAATATCCTTTGGCATGATACTGAGGCAAACAGCTGAGGCAACTGCTGCCTTAACTAACCCAGCTAAATCTATCCACAGCCATGAGTCAGAGTCCTAAATCTATGTGTAACCAGTCCCCACCTGCTTTGCACTTGTCCTTTCACTTTTCCTCATAGAGTGAGTAGAGAACCTAGGTTTTTCTGAGTGTCTGTCCAGACCCTCCTTCAGTACTTGTCTTGACTGGCATGTTGTATTGCTGCAGAAGATAGCATTGCTGTTAACTGACCTCTGATTATGTCCCAAAGGTCCCAAAGGGAGGAACAAGATCAGAATAAAGACAGGGTAGAAAAGGAACAGCTGTCCCTTTTGCGACATGGAGAATCTTGGTTGAGGAACATTAAGGCTGCACCTCATAAAAGCCTTCCCCTAAACAGGTGGTCAACTTGGGTAGGACGTTTAGACTTCACCTAGAATTCTTCAACTGGCACTATGATTTAGACTTTTGTAGTCATCACTCAGAAAGCTGTTGTTATATTCATATCTAATTATTTTGCTTGTTTGTTTGTTTGTTTTCTTCTTGGGTTGTGGCTTTCTACTTCATCCCAGCTGTTTGCATTTGCTACTGCTAACTTGAAGATGAGAGCTTGAGAAGGGACTAAATTTCATTGCTGCCTGCTAGTGAAAGACATACGAAAAAGGGGCATAGTTTTAATTTGAGTAAATTAAATTAAATTGCTGAGAACAACAAAAGAAAACAGCCTTGGCTATCTGGTTTCCATGCATAGGAAAGAAGGACCTAATTCATTTCCCACTGAAACCAGCAGAAGGAATTTCACTGAGTTCACTCCACATTGTATCAGACCACAAGTAAGTACTTTTTAATTATTTTTGGAAGCTTTTTTTTTCCCCCCCTCATTTGCTTTGGCTTCATTGTGTTCTACTAGAAAAGAGAGTGGTGGAACACGTTAGTATGATGATACGTGGCTTGTGCTGCTATATTCTATGATGTCTTGTGCTGCTATGTAAGTGCATAATTCACATGTAATTGGTAGAAGGCCAGCTCAGTCATGAAAGCACAAACAGATAAATACTTTTGCTTAAAACTCACTTCCAAACTCACACACACAAAAAGTAAAAAATGCTGTTCGGTTTTTCATCAAATAAGAACTTCTAAAAAGTATGTTTTTTGTTGTGTTTTCTTTTTCTTTCTTTTTTTTTTAATAAGTAATAATAATAAAAAATAGTAGTGCAGAGGAGTGTCCATCCTAGTCAACTTGATCTTTTCTATTCTCCTGTGTAGATGAAAGTGAATGTTAACTACATTGCAGAGCATGGAAAAAATCATCTTGACTTGCAAGAAGTCAGACTTCCTCTAGGAACCCAAAATGTCCTTCAGTGGAACTATTAAAGCAAAGAGAAGACTCTGGACTTCAGTCTGAATGACAATAAAGACCCTGTTTCTGCACAACACAAGCACAATCATTTCGAACTGCCTTAGATGTAAGGCTGTAATCCAGGAAGGTGTTTATACACATGCCTGCCTGTAAACAAATGCTTAATCCCATTGGAATCAATTGGGCCTCAACTCACCTCGAGTTTTCTTTGCTGTGATGAATTTAAACATCTGCATTGAAGAGAAAATTGCTCACAGCACCCTAATCTTTAACAAGCACTGGAAAAAGTTTGCAGTGAAATCAGCAGGACTTCAGGCAATGTGAAGGCCTTTCTGAATCCAGCCTTGTCCAGGCCCCCAAATCTTCCAAGAGCAAAGGGTGCTGGATGAAGCCATAGATGCAACTAGATGTTTTCACACTTCTGCAACCCCCTACCCTCCCCCCCACCCCCCCACCCCCCACCCGAAAAAAGCAGAAAAGATTGGAGAAGGAAAGAAAAGGAAAACAAGGGTGTGTTTTATTGTTTTGCCACCTTTCAGAAGAGTAGCTGGTGAATGAAATGAGTGAGGTTGTGAGAAAGAAGTAGCTGGTTCCAAATAGCTACTGATTTGATTTCCTTCTTTCAAATGACCTGCAGGCTGCTAGTTTTGGTTTCCGCACTCCCAGGAATAACTGAGATCAGCAGTGCATGGATCACATGAAGAACAGAGATTATCCAGGAATAAGCTGTTCTCTCATTCCTTCCAGCCCTGCTCTTTTGTATGTTCCCTGTCAGCATTCAAGGTTCCATCTCTTTGTGTTTCAAAGGTTTATCTGAATAAAACTTAATGGAAGCTGGAGGACTAGATGTTGTCTATGCCTCATGCCCATATTTCCTATAAACTGCTGGCAAGCATGTGAAAAGTTCTCCAAATTGACAGTGCACACAATGTCCAAATCTAATTTGAACTGCATGGTGCAGCTTCAGCTTTCAATCACACAGCACTTCCCCTAAAACAGTGACTGTAGCTGCATTTCCAAATTGGGACATTTGAGAAATTGCTCATCACGCAGCTCCCTCAATAGACCAACATATGTTTCAGCAGAATCAACAGGCTGACAAACTCCAGGCCACTGAAAATTTTATGTATTGGAGAGCGTGTGTAGGACATGAATCAAATGTGTGTCATGCTTCAGAACTTGGTATGTGAATATCTGCAAACATTTTCCAGTATGGTTATTAATTATAGGGATGCTGTAAACAAGTCAACCTTCCTCACACATCTCATTTCAGTTCTATGCAGCAGCAGAGAGCCTTGGCCAAGTGACATTGCCAACCCACAAAGCCTCACCCACCTACTCTGTTCTAAGCACTGTGAATGATCTTGCTGTGCCTGATAGAATATGATTGTTAATCTTAAGCACATGCTTTAGTTTTATAGAACTGACATGTAAAGTGCTTGGAGAAGATTGGAGGAAGCATGAGGAAGATTTGTTTTGTGCATGGGGTAATGAAAAGAAGTTCCAAAGGTCTGGAGATCTGAGGTCTGATGTTTGGCCTTGTGAACTTTGCTTGGTCTCTCAGAAATGAGAGCAATACAGGTGATGGACATCCATGGGTTGTTGTGAGAGTAAAGTCATCCATGGCTGGGAAGCAGGGGACCCCAAAATACTTGAAAACAACGGCACTGATCTGAGGTGGAACAAATGATTTTACTAAATATAGTATTAGTAAAATACAATGAGAGAGAGAGAGAGAGAGAGTCTGTTTGAATTGTATAGACCTCACCACAATGCTGGGGTGAGAAGTGCAGTCCAGTTGAGTGACTGAAGTACAGACGGCGAAGTGCAGATGGCGAAGCGCAGGCGGCAAAGCACAGGTAGCGAAGCGCAGACAGCGAAGAGCAGGCGAAGAAGAAGGATCAGGTGACCTTGCTTGGAGTTATATCCCCTTGCTGACCGCAAAGTCTCCTGGGGAAATGTAGTTCTTCTCCGACGGACGAACATTCGGCAGATATCAAACCCCACCCCCAGTGCATTACATGATGTTATGGTGTGGAATACTGATGACCAAAAATCATAAAACCATGACAAAGCTCAATGTTTTATTGTCCCACACACTAAAGGAAAATAAGTTTATTGATAAAAGAGGGTGTATTGGAAGAGTGAATTAAAAGAGCTAATTGTGCTTTGGTGGGCTGTATCAGTGTCTGCACAGATGTACACTAGCTTTGACTTACAAGTGACTTTTATTCTTTGTGTGGTGCAAGCAATGATTGAGTTTGTTTTTTTTTGCTGCTCAAATTTCAAGAAGTTTGTAAAATTCAGAGACCTGAATTTATGTCATTAAATGAAATTTCTGTCATTACAATTTAACTTTGCTATTGATTAGTGGATATTCCTTTTGTTATTTTAATGGTACAGTTGTTCATGCAAGCTGGGAAATACAGAACAGAGAAGGCATAAACTAGGAATCTCAAGTATTTCTCTGGATTCTGTGATGTCTTCCCAGACAAGCCACAGCTACATCGTGAAACTATTCCTTTCAGCAGAGCTATGGGACTTTGTAATCTGAGTGTGAACATCAGTGGCCAAGTATGTGGCCATGTGTATGTAAAGGTAGTTTGCCTGGGGGGAGAAAAAACTTCACTGAAAGTTTTTACAGCTTTCTTTTCCCATTTATGTAATGCCATACTCCTTAGGAAACGTATGTTATCTTTCAGTGACTCAATTTCCCTGTTTGTAAAATGGTACTGCTTACATTTTTTTTCCCACAGTGGACAGACTAAAGTAGTGTCCATGGAAATGCTGCTTTAGAGTAGCTATTACACATATATATATATGTATGTATGTAAGTATGTATGTGTGTATATATTACACATGTAACATATAAACAGAAAATTAGAGTGACACACTCAAAAATGTTGCTTAATCTATTGGCATGTGCATATTGATATGCCAAGCTTGATATCTCTCAAATATTTGCTGATCTCACTTTTATTTCCAAAAATTATCTTTCTGTTGTTCACCTCTGCTATTCCAGGGCTAGAGCTCATCAGATGAGTTGTTTACTCAACGTCTTTGTTCCACCATCTTTTTGGTTAGAAATATTTTTAAGGCCTCTCTTTGGGTAGGCTTTTCAAATTTGTGTTATTTGGCATATTATTTCAGGTCAGCTGCAGCAGTATTATTGGCATGATGAAGGTAGGTGTAAAGAAGTGTTTCTAACACTAGAAAACTAAATGTCTATGAAGACAAACAGTTGTTGGTTTCCTTTTTCTTCGTAGAGGAACCTGACATTGTCTTGAACTGTGAAGTGATTTTGAGTCTTAGAATTTTGGTTTGAGGAACCTAGCTGGGGTTTGGCTTCCCCAGTGTTCCAGTTGGCAGAATCATGCAACTGCGTAGGGGAATTTCTACCCAGCACGCAGTCCTACACATAATGGATATAAATATGATTCTTGGAATTTACCAAACAATAGACAAGAACAGTATTCCCAACAGGCTGGAGGAGAGCAGCTAAGTATGAAGGAAACACCTGCAGAAGTGGGTATCCATTGTTTCCTTTTGATGTTTATCACTGTGCCTAAATCTGGAAAGAATAGGATCTTCTGGCCTTCAAAAATGATTTCCTTCCTAGCCTTTATTGCTTGGAGGAATCTGTCCAAGGATTCTTGTTTTGGAGACAGTGAAAATTATCTCCGTGCCTGGGTGAAATTTCATCTCTGGCTCCTCTAAAGACTGAGCAGGTAACTTTTGCTGATCAAGTCATTTAAAATGAAGGATTTTAGTGAGCCACATTTGTGATGTGCTTCTCACAGTGGCGTATTCTGATATACTGGGAAAACTTCACAGTGCTGGTCCTAAAAGAGAGAGGTGCAAAAGTGGATGCAGTCTGGGACCTGATTGAAGCTGCTATGTGAAGATTTCCAGACCAGGGGCTGACAGGTACCATTCTGTCCTCCAACATTTCTCCAGCACTCTGATAGATGAAAACTGCTAGAAAATGAAGAGACAGCCCAATCCTAACGCATTTTTGATCAGTGGAAGAGCCTGACCCTGGTGCATTGAGGGGTCGTGAGCAGGCCCTCCCTTTGCCTTGTCACCTTTGGAGACAGAAAGCACGTCTCTAAAGCCAGACACTTCTGCAAGCCTCTAAATGCTCTCACATAGCTTTAGGGATCTAGATCTGAATACTATCCCTTCTGGCTGATCCTGTTGCTGTTCCGACTGCCTGAGATTTGTCTTCTCTTTACAGAACCTTTTATTATTCTTCTGACAAGCCCTGAAGAGTGACAATGAGGAGGCAGGGGCAGGCGTCCAGTGCTCCCAGTGGTGCTGTTTAATTGTATGGTTTTTTTTCTCAAGCTGCCAGCTGGCCCTGACATTCTGCTTGTTTTCTCCCCCCTCAGGAGGCATTCTTTTGGTGGAAGTTACCTCACTGACATTTGACTAGAGCAGCAAGTGATGCTGAGCTGCTTCTTCTCCACTTCAAGAGGAGCTGTGTGGCCAGCTTTCTCTTTATCTGCTCCCCACAGCATCTCACCCAGTTTCCCTGCATTCACAGCAATTCAGAGGCTTTCAGCTTTCCTCCTCTTTCCTTCATTCTCCAAAATCTTTCCTCTTTCTGCTGAGTCTTTTCCTCAGACTTCACAATGTCTAGAAGGAAAATACTTGATTTTCTTCTCCTTTGTGCTGACACAAACCAAGAATAATGCAACAAAGAGCTGTGAATTATACAGGATATCTCAGTGAGGCTTTGCATGTGGCTATAGTCCTCCCAGTTTTGCACTTCTATCCCCTTAGACTGCCTGAGACCACAGAAGATGGCAATCATATGCACAGTGAATGGCTGGCCACACTCAGCTCAGTGTTCTGAATTAGCAGTGTGAGAGCCCACCCCATTATAACATGTGGCAATTTTTGCCAGGCACTGTGACCCCAACAAGGCTTATTATTGTGAGCATGGTACTGTGTTCATGCATTCCTATGGCTCATTGTCTTCACAAAGGATTTATATTGCAAGCTTATGGCTACCTGCAATGTACTTTGTGGATATGCCTGAAATTATGTCTTCATCCAGGCAAGGATTATTGGGGTCCATATGTTTGGTAGCCATCCAGCTCCCACTGACAAACACTGCACTCAGTTGTGTTAACTGAGTGCAATGGGAGCCAGAAATCCTCCCATGTTATAATTTAACATGGTGGAAACCTCTACATTGTTTAGATGCTTGGGAAGGCACCTACAGATCAAGAATGACAGTCTGAGAGGAGGAGATGGAGGTGAGGATGGGGATGGGGTTGGGGAGGAGATGGGATAGGGATAGAAATCATGGGCAGGGAATCATGTCAGCAGTGTATCAGTTGGGTGGTAAATACCAAGTTATTGTTACTGCATTTTCTTCTAGCCCTCTCTGCTGGTCCCCCACCTTAGTGTTAAAGATTCCTCCAGTATCTGTAATTATGTTTGTTGGATAAATTCAAACCAGAAGAATGAAAATAGCTTTCAGACTCGTTCGAGATCATTAGTTACAATGAATATGTATAGTATTCACATACTATAATGAATTATGCATAACATTATGTTAAATATATTTTTTATTATGTATTGGAATATATTTTATATGTAGTATGTTGTTGTTGTTTTTTCCTTCATGTTCTGGCCCCCATTTCCTCTGAGTAAATGCAGTATGATGACATTGGCTATACTGGTGCCACCTTTGTTTAGCATAGGTTAACAGACATCAGAAAGCACCAGACAGACCAGGCCAAAATGTGCCTCACTCCTCCCGTTTTATTTGCAGTATCAGTGCAAACAATCCATACAAGACAGCATGAGACTGCCATCTCATTCAGACTGTTGCAACCACCTGAAAACTAAATCCAACTTCCAACTGCTGTAGCAAATCAGTTTGAGAAACCTTTGAGTCTCTCCCTCTTCATCAGGACATCAAGAATGTATTCATGCAGCTACATTGAGTTTGCAGTGCACACAAGGCAACCAGGAAAATGCAATGGACTGTCACACCTGGAAGAACAAGTTGGACAACAACACACCTCTGTAAGTGTTCTGGATTGATTCTAAATTGTATGCAACTTTGTCATCTCTACAACATATGACTTGAGGAATAAATACCAGCATGGAGCTGTGGCATTTGTACATATTTAAACACCAGAGTTGGGGTCCATGATAATTTCAACCTCTAGACTTTTAATTACATACTCAAGATTGCCTAAATATCCTGTGGTATGCTATGCCTTGTTCTTGTATCTCTTCATCATTATTTATGTCACAAAAGCATGAGAAGACCTCAGCCACCATTTATTCCCACTGAATTCAGCCATAGGTCTTACTGTAAGAGATAATTCAGCCAAGACATTTGGGGAGACAGCAGGGGAAGTTACTAAGGTGCTCCTTTACCCTTGGTTCTTCATTTAAAGTTTACCAAGAAGCACTGAGTTACCCCAGAACACTGAAATGACAGCTTTTCATCTCTAAATATTTTCCTTGGAGTTTTAGCTTGTAGATGTTTTGCCACACTTGGACAGATGTCTTTCCTTTTAGATGTAGCTCTGACACTTCTGAAATGAACATTAGGTCACCATTCACTGCAGCTATGGCCGTGCTTTGCAGTTGTGTAGATCAGAAGGACTTATCCAGAGAACAATACTTCCAGTACTAAAGCTGTGTAAAGTAATGCAGGCACCGTCTGAGCATGGCCTTCTACATTTATAGCGCTGAATTAAAACGCTTGGGATACAATGACCTGAAAGGGAAGGTGACACATTTCAGCAGCTATTTTAGAAGCTATTTTTGTGGTCATTCTTTAGCCAGATCTAGAGAGCTTGACTTGGTTTTCATTACACTTTACTCTCCAGTAGCCTTATTATTTCTAGAGGATAAAATCCTCTTGGCCATATAGCTGATTTGGTTAAGATCCATACTCTACTTAAAGATACTACCTGTGAAAAGAGCAAGGGACATACGAATTGCTACGGACTGTCTTGACATACAGAGAGAATTTAACCATGGTCAAATTGATGCAAACTGCATAAAATAACTCAACAGTTCTTATTTAGCATATTTCATCTGAAACTTATTACCTAACTTGGCTCGTTCTCTTTCACCACTACTGCATATGCACCTCATCTCCTCTGCAGTATTTCAACAGATAAATTCTCACTCTTTCATTCCTACCATTATTCCAGAACACCTCCAAAACAGATAGAGCCATGCTGACAGTGAACAGCTTTTGTTGGCTTAGCCCACATGCTTTAAAGAAGTAGTGTAACGACACTAACGGGAAAACTCTTCCTGTTGCTGTCTGTGTTTGGATGTGACTACAGCATGGGGTCTGTAGCACTGAAAAATTCTTACTGCTGCATATCCCAGTGAGCACAAGTGAGGTAGTGCTCAAACCAACCACATGGAGAAAGTCACACTGTATCAGGTGAGCACCATTTCTAAACTACAGATGCAAAATTCATCAGACACCGTTATTTTTATGCTGTTTATAGGTTAAGTTTCTGTTTGTTTCTAATCATTGTCTCACCATTCTACCGAGAGGAGGTTAGATGTTTTTAGGACTTATCCTTTCCAATTTTTGATCATCACAACATTTTTAGGGAATTCAATCTTAATTTTTTAATGTTTGCTGACCCTTTTACCTCACTACCCCTTTGTTCACTCTTGTGGAAGAAAATTAGACTTTTCATTCAATCCATTTTTCATGGCTGGAGAAACAGCAATTTTTTTTTTTCCACAATAGATGTTAATGAATGTGTAAAAACCTCTTTATTAGTTTAGATTAATCCATCAGTTAGGCAGTTCAAAGCAAGCCTCAGCTAGCCACATAATGATTAAAGTGAAACAGAGTACCTCACAAATGACCTTAAGAGTTGCAGGTAGAGTTCTTGAGAGGTACGAAGTGATAATCCTCTGTTGGCATCTTGGGTAGTTTACCAGATTTATTGTGCTTTATGATCATACAAGCAAGATGTAATTATGCTTTTCAAAAATAAATTATAGGAATTAAAATTCAAAATGTTTTAGATGCTGGAAATAATTTTTTATTTTGTTTTATTTTATATTTTAAATATATTTTAATTATATATATATTAAATACATTATAATTAAATAATATTTTAATATTTTAATATTTTATTTTAATAAAATATTATTTAATATTTAATAAAATATTATTTAATAAAAATTTAATATTTTAATAATTTAATTATAATATATCATAATTAAATGATATTTTATTTTGTTTTATTAATGTTCTGGCTCAGCTTACAGCAAGAACTTTGCTTTTACTTCTACCTCTCAGGCAGTGCAGAGTTTAGAAATCTGCATGGCTCTTACATGTCTCTGTCTCCCTCTTTACAAAAAATGATATTTGGCCATATCCCAACAATTTAGCAATTTTGTGTAGAATATGTCAAGCTAAGGGAAATTTTGGTTGGGTCTGAAAGCTGTATAGGAAGGGAGATGACTGTTGTCGAGCCTCTTTTAAATTGTAAAGCACAATACACATACGCATATATACAACACTGCAGAAAATCAGTTTTTCAACCAGATGTATATATAGAGTGCTTTAGCTTTGGCTTAGTAAAAGATATTAGGACTTGTTAATTATCTCTAGCCAGAAAAACAGCACTGAAAAAACTGAGAACCAGGGTGGACCTGTTGGCAGCAAGCTCCGTGGCTTGGCTCATTGTTAAGTTCAGAGAAGGTTACAAATCCTCAGAGTGTCCCAAGCAAGAAATTAGCAGTGGATGAGGTTCAAGTCCTGCAGATCCGTCTGCATGAGCAGCCTGGAACAGGCAGTCTTGGCTCTCCCTCACAGTGACAAAGCTGTGTTGACTCTTGGAACACTATGACTGAGCCTACTAGCACAGAATGGCATGACCACATGGCACAAAGGATGATCCTGGCAGCACTTGGAGGTAGGGCCAAACTCACTGATGCTTGCTAGCAAGCTCCAGAAGTGTGCCATGCTGTTCATTATACACCCCATACTTCTGGGATTCATTCAGAGGAAAAGGAGGATTTACATAGGATGCTGCTCTTTCTCAGCATCTCTGAACTGCATCTAAGATTGTAGTAGGTGGCTTGTTGCCAAATGACAAAAGAGCCAGTGTCACAAGGTGTTCTACACAGTGCTGAGTAGAGATTTCTAGAACAAGGTTGGCTTGGAAGAACCATCCTACCTGCTGTATGAACATGCCTAGAGGCAACCATCCACAGCTATTTTGGAATTTCTTAAACCTTTAGAATTCCATAGCGAAACAATTTTTCTGTGTTTTACTCACTTGTCACAGTGACTTTTGCAGGTTATGACAAAATAGGAACACATATTAATGGAAACAAAGAACTTTCACTTTTTTTTTCTTTTTTCTTTTTCTTTTTTTTTTTTTTTTTTAATATAGATTTTCTTTTCCCCCAGGCTGCAGTTTCTACTTGATTACAGTATTCATCAGTCTTTCAGTATTTCATTAATAAAAAAAAACCTTTTTCAAAAGTTGTTTTAACTGAGCTGTTTAAACTTTACTGCTCAATGAAACTGAGTTTACAAGGTATGTGACTGGGAGTCATTTTTTAAATCCCAATTAAAATATACATATAGCTTGGTATTTTTTAATTACCTAAATTTAAAACAAAATGGAGAGTTTATAAGTTTCAGATGGTTTCTTGAGGCTTTATGACTTTGATCTGGAGAAGAAATTGCCCTCCTTACAATTTTTTAAAAACAAAAAATATCCAACCAAAAGCAAGGGAAATGTTGTGATTTAAAAACTGATTACAACAGGTATGCAATAAATTATGTCCACACTTTTTATAAGGATTTTTATTGGCATGAATCCTAGTCATGGCACCACATCAAAATCTATAATCAGTCCACAGGTGCCAATCCATTCTCCTGCTCACACCATACTCTGAAGACTTCTGGTAGTTTGTGGCTTCTGGGGCTGGGCTCTGCTGTCATGCCCAGTGGTGCAAATCCTCAGACAGTTTAATTAAAACTTACAGCTAATTTCTGCTGCCAAGAAACAAAAGCAGGCAAAACCACTCTCATTGCTTTTCCTCACGTGCATGTTTTATTTCCAAGGTGAAACAAGCTCCGGTGACACAGCAGGACACAAGGAGCTCCATGTTCTTTATCTCTTCCCTGGAAAATGATAGAAAATAGTAATTGAAAGCAGAGGTTCACCTTCCACTAAATACCAGAGGTAAAGCTGCATTCACAACTGAGCATCAAATGCATGCAAAGCAGTGATGACTTTGGGACTAAGCCAGAGCTATGTGACTGAGAGAGGAGGAAAAGGAAAAGCTGTATGCTGGTCCAAGCTTAGGCTTCCCAGCAGACAAGCAGTGACCATCAGCAGGAAGCTTAGCTTGCTGTAGAGTTTTTAATAGCCAGATCCCAAACTGGCAGTAATTCTAGCAGCCAGTTTAACTAGACTGGACTGAGGTTTTTCCAACTTAGTCCTGTTCAAAGAGAGTTTAAGAAAACCCCTGGCTGCTGCTGAAGACCAGATGAGAAGCACATCTCTTAAAGAAGCTTTTTCAACAATGCAAATGAGACCCAATACTATAATTACTGTCACAAGCTCACTAGGTAGCCTCCTGTTCATAGCATGCATTTTCCCAATCTCCTTATTTTCTGTATCTGAGATATGTTCTTACATAGCACATGCAGCAGTTGTAAGTTTCTACCTGATAGCATGTCTTTCAGGAGAGAATGTTGGGGAATTAAGTAAAAAGTTCAGTCAAGGCTTGACTATCACAAGCAAACACTTTCCCATTTTGGAGGGGGCACAGCTTTGCACTATATAAACCCATTTGGCCTGGAAAGTAGACCAATTTCTCCAAGCCCTTCTGGGACTAAACCAGAATCTTCTGAGCACTGTTTAGAATTTTGGCTACAAACAAAAGTCTAAGAACAGCCCCTTGAGGGCTAGACTTCTCACTCTGTATTCATAGAATCGTAGGGTCATAGAATCATAGAATATCCTGAATTGGAAGGGACTCATCAAGTCCAACCACTGGCTCCACGTAGAACCACTCAAAATCCAAACCCTGTGTCTGAGAGCACTGTCCAAACACTCCTTGAACTCCAGCACTGGGGCCATGCCCACCGCCCTGTGCATCCTGTTCCATGCCCACCGCCCTGTGGTGCAGCCCCTTTCCCTGACCCCCAGCTGCCCTCCCCTGACGCAGCTCCATGCCGTTCCCTCAGCCCTGTCGCTGTCACACACAGCAGAGCTCAGCGCTGCCCTCCGCTCCCTGGGAGGAGCTGCAGCCACCGTGAGGGCTCCCCTCAGCTCCTCTGCTCTGCACTGAGCACACCTATGAACCACAGCTGCTCCTCATGTGTCTTGCCCTCAGGACCCTTCATCATCTTCTTTGCCCTTTTTTGGACACTCTCTAATAGAGCACCCTACACTGTGGCACCCAACCTGCACACAGTGCTGTAGGTGAGGCCACGCAGTGCAGAGCAGAGGGGGCAGCCCCTACCCTCACCCAGTGGCATCGCTGGGCCTGCTGTACCCCACGATATGGTTGGCCCTTTGGGTTCCAGTACACACTGCTGTCTCGTGTCCTGCTTGCTGTCAGACAGAACCCCATGATCCCTTTTAGCATGGCAGCTCTCCAGCGTCAGTGTACAGATATCCAGGATTGCTCAATCCCAGGTGCAAAATATGTCACTTGCTCTGGTTGAACTTCATGAAATTCATGATTACTCAGCCATCAAATTTGTCAAAATCTCTTTGCAAGGCATCTCTACTCCTGAGGGAGTCATTCATATGAGTTTGTATATTCATTTAAGTCAAGGAAACTTACAGGTAAGCAGGTGATTTGCATTTTGGTTTCATCTTTACTGTAGACCCATAGCAGCTTTGTAGAGGTTACTGTCTACAGTTGGTTTAATACAAGGATTCTGTATGTCTCTTCTGCATTTGAGCCTAGGATGTAGACAATTGGCACTGAGGTCACATCTTCTAGTAGTCCTCATCTTTGTGATGAATCTCATGATCTCAGAAGTTAGATTTCAGTTCTTTAGAATATGACTTGGCAACTTAGCAGGTCTGAACCTAGAGCCATACTCTACATCTAAATCCCCATGCCAAATCTCTTTGGCCTATGTCTAAAATAAACACTTCCAACTGCATGTTTAAATAATGTCAGGGTCTTAGTACAGACTGATAAGAGCCAGAGAATTCAGCCTAAAGGTGAACGACCCTGTTCTCTGTAATGTGTTATCCTCCTCCTCCTCTTTTTCTCACAACAGCCAAGTGTTAGCACATTACATCATCAAGCCTTTGAATTTCCCTGCTCTTGTGATGTTTAAACTCGATTGTCTAACACTCGCCTCTTACATGTTGCCTCTAAGCTCTTTGCAGTCAGTAAACCTACTGCTGACAGATGGTGGGGAAAAGTGGGCTGAGCTGGATTTCTTCCAAAAACTATGTCTAGCCACATGATATGTAAAACACAACTCTCATTTAAAATCTGGTCCATTTTTGTTTTTGTTTATCCTTTAGAACTATTTTTATTTCAGGGAGGGTTATTTTCTGTTGAGGATCTTTGTTTGTTTGTTTGGGCCAATGGCAGCAGCGTTCTTCTGGCTTCTACGCCCTGCTTTTGGCAGTTTCCGAACTACCAGACAGGAAATTCTCCAAAGTATTGCAGCTGAGAATTGGCCCATTTTCTTGGAACAGAGTTAAAATGGAATAGTTTTGTCAGGTTCTTATCTTTATATGTAGTAAGTCATACTAATGCATATGTAAAAGTCTTCAGCCCAGAAATCCTCAGTAAGGGCTATCGACTGATGAAATCTCTGTCAGCAGATGATTTGACCATTGTGAAGGCAGGCATCTAGATTTGTAGCTTTCTAGTCTCTAATTTTTCTAAATATTTTCCTTTGAATAATGCAATGCATCAAGCAGTTTTCTGTGAAACCTCTCAAAAGGGACTATTACTTCAGCAGAAGGATGTGATAGTCTATCAAACCTAGAAAAACATTTAAGAGATTTTTTTTTGTATTTATTTACTTATTTTTTAGGAAACAGTTTTTTCTTTTCCAAGTTAAAATTGATATATATATAATGAAATGTCACATCTCATTTTCTTGGAAGACCTAAGGCTAGGGAGGAATGTTAGCATAGTGAACATTATGTTTGCTACATTTTCATATTTTTAAAAGATCTTCTGTACACTCAAGATGAACATATAAAACAACAAAAAAGGATACACTGTTAGCACAGGATGCTGGAGATAATGTATAATCCTTCAACATCTTCTCAGCTAACTTTGTTTTCCATTTGGAGTAAGATGTAAAGAAGAGAATCCCACTTCATTTCTTTATATGTGTCTAATTAGTCTGATTGCCTGAGTATGGATGAAGACTACAGGTGAATGCATGTGTTGAAAACCAACACAAAGAATAGATTTGTTCCTGAACTAAACAGTAATGGACAAGGCAGATGATTTCACATTTGTTATCTCAGTAATCATTTTGCTACATAAAATATCTAACTTATTAAAAAAATGCACACTTCGTATTGGATTTTGTGCTGCTGTATACTTAAAGATATCAGGACATAAAACATATTGCTATGACTGGTAGTAATCAAACCTAACAGATAACACTGGTTTTATGACTCCTTCTAAAACAGCTGTTTGTCGGGTGATGAAAACAGTATGTGAGAGTTGGTGCACTGAAGGAATCACAGCTAGAGATGATAGAAAAATAGAATTGTAAGATATCCAAGTTGAGAGGGACCCACAAAAATCATTGAGTTCAAATCCTGATTCCACACAGGACTGCTCAAAAACAGACCATATGTGTCAGAATGTTGTCCAGACACTTCTTAAACTCTGTTAGCATGAAGCCATGACCACTGCACTGGGAAGGCTGTTCCATGCCCATCATCCTCTGATAAAAAATCTTTTCCTGACCTCCACCTGAACTGCTCCTGGTACAGCTCCCATTCCAGAGGGAACGACATGTTCTTCTTGTATTGCGGTATCCAAAACTGTACACAGTACTCAAGCTGAGGCCACACCAGTGCAGTGTAGAGTGGGACAGTTACTTCCTTTGACAGGCAAGCAACACTTTGCTTCACGCATCCAAAGGTCTTCTGGCTGCCACGGCATTCTGCTGATTCATGTCTAGTTTGCTGTCAACCAAAACCCTCAAATTTCTTTCAGTGTCGCTGCTCTCCAGCATCTCATCCCCCAGTCTGTACATATAGCCAGGAAACAAATTGGGCAAAACTCTCCCAAATGTCTGTCTGTCTGGGGAATGCCTCTGCTCATATTACGTACAAGAAAGACCAGTTGTGGAAGACATGAATGTGGGAAAGCAGATGGGAGTAGCACTAACCTCTGATGGTCTCCCTGGCTAGGGCTGTGTCTTCAGATGAGGTTGTTTGCCACTGAGCAAGTGTGCCTCTCTATCTACAGGATTTAAATTGTATTTGCTGGTCTTCAGTGCTGATACTCATGAACGAGATGGTCTTTGAGTCAGAGCAGAGACCACAGCACTGGGGCTTTGGTGGTTGGTTAGCCCACTAGTAATATAGGTATTGCTTTCTGGAAATGTTATCTTTGTATGGGATAGGCCATGGATGTACAACAGTAAGTGCATCTGGCAAATGTAAAGACCATTACCATGGGTAATGGGCAGCTACATTCATGGGGAAGTTCAGCATCTGTGATGGCAAGTCTGATCTCCGAGTCTGTTCCTGAGACACATGAAAAATAACTAGTATTGTACTGTGTTTGTTTGATCTTTATTTTAGTAGACAATATAGGCCTGATTCTACTGCATGATGCATTGTACACCAAGAACACGGTCCTGGGAACTTCTGTGTGGTACAAAAGTAAGAGCGTAATTATGAAGTAAGCTGATCAGATAAAAGCAAAAGCTAATAAGGAAATAATAAAAATACTAGCAAAAATTTGTTTCTTTATTTCTTTTTATACATATATATATATACATACACACACATATATATATATTTCATTTGAATGGTTGAAATGGAGTCATTTCGCTATTTAAAAAAATATTGTTCAGTGAATAAGGAGTTTATTAAAAACTCTTTAAAAAACAACTCAAGTTTAAAAAAACTCCCTAAAAACAACTCAAAACACCAAGTGTTTTAGAGTTTTTAAAACCTGTGATGGAAAAAAACAATCAATTTAACAATTAGTATATTTTCCAAAACATTTTCTACCATCTTTTGAAAAAAAAATGAAAATCTTAAGAAGTTTGGAAATGCATTCTAGAAATGTTTTCAGTATTCTCTAAGCCTGCTTAGGTGCCCAAATTGCATAATTGAACTACTGAATAATAGTTTCATTACATTCTCCAGTTTCTACTATCATATATGCAAAAGCATGTTATAAAAAAAATACTCTATTTTTCTGTTTAAATACTTGTAGAAGTGTGCTATGTTTATTCTCATTGTTAAGGCTTTATTTGTTCTGGGCTGGATCCTGAGAAAAAAAAATGAAATTGAGAGAGAACTACTTACAGTGGAATTTCCAAATATAAAGGAAAAAATTAGGAAAGAAACAACACTTTGAACCTGCTTCTAAGTTGATACTCTTTATATACAGACATAGTACAGGTGAAGTTACACAGCTGAATATGTATCCTCTATTTGTGGCAATAATGTCCATGTATTTATTTACGGAGCTGTACAATAGTAGAATGTATTCAGGACTGTCATATGCAAATTGGCACAGACAATTAAAAATGTTTTAAAATCTCGGGGTTGTTTTTTTTGGTTTTTTTTTTTAATATATATATATTTTTGGTTTATTTTTCCATCTTGGCTTCAAAAAAATGTGTATATACATATATATATACATATATACACACATATACTTTGTGTGTGTATATATATATACACACATAAAAATTCTTCAAAGCCCCAGACTGTTCCTCTTGCATAACTCCTTAACTCCTCTCACACAGCTGGGTTAATTTAAATGAAGATGCAATATGTAGGAAGTGGAACTGTGACCTCCATTGCAAAGAACCATATACACAGGTAAGTGAAAATGGAAGAAGAAAATCACTTTCTGGTTTGTCTCATTAGATGGCTTACCACACAGCTTCCAATGCCTAATTTATCAGAACTCAAGGTGGTTTCTCTTTCCCAGATTGTTCTTCTGCAAGGTAAGCAGAAGAGAAGGGACTGGTTGCATCGTGCTATGATACAGGAATGCCTTGCTGTGAATTAGATACGTGGCTTGTGTAAATCAAGGAAGGTCCATGAAGAATCAACCTATCTGACTGCAGTATAGAATCTTTGCCTTTTTTTGTTTCCACCTTCAGTTCTTTTTGGAGTTAATGTGATACCATGGTATGGCAGGACATGTCTTCTGCAAACAATTGATTAGGAACATCTTTGTCTATTCAGCTGTATTGTTTAATATTAGCAACCACAGAACGCCATGAAAAGCTTGCTCCTGTGGCTGCAGAAATCAGCGTGATGGTTGGATTTAACCCTAAGGATGACTGCTTTAGCAGTGCTTTTGGTGTTGGAATAGCATCTCTCCTGATGACATTTTCATTTCATAACAACAAGCTGCCATACAGGGTTCTACTATAGAGTTAAGAGAAAAGAGCAAGAGAAGAAAGATTGATCTGGAACAAAAGATGGAAGATCTTTATTTATTCTTTTCCTCCTTTCTTCCATCATGTCTTAGATCCCTCAGAAGTCATCCAGACCTTCATAGTGGCCATTAGCACTCTGAAGCAGATCAGCAGCAACGTTTGACAGTCACATGTGCTGCTGAGTGAAATCAACTATTTTCTTTGTGCCCAACTTAAACATCATGGGATTCTTGCTGAATGTGGCCTTGCTATGCATGAGCTGTGCTTTGCAAAGGCTGTGAAATACAGAGGAGGGAGAAAAGGTAAAAAAGCAGTTGGTGAGTAACCAGAGCAAGAAATCCTATAAGAATGCAGAAAGAAAATACATGGATAAGGATGAGGATGAGAATCAGGCAAAGAAATGTCACAGAGAGCATGTATATGTTTGTATTCCTCCTTTTTTTCACAGGCATCTGCCATAGGATATCATATCCTAGAGTCCTAGAATCCTAATATCCTAGAATGGTTTTGGGTGGAAGGGACCTTTAATTTTTGTTGGAAGGGACATCTAGTTTCAACTCCCCCGCCATAGGTATCTCAAAACCCTATCTAGCCTGACCTTGAACACCTCTGGGGGAGAGCATTGGCAGCCTCTCTGGGAAACCTATTCCAGTGCCATATCACACTCTCACTGTAAAGAACGTCTTCCTAATATCTAGTTTAAATCTACCCTCTTCCAATTTAGAGTGATTTCACCCTGTCCTGTCACCATATGCCCTAATAAAAAGTCCCTCCTCTGCTTTCCTGTAGGACGCCAGGTACTGGAAGGCTGCTATAAGGTCCCCTCAAATCTTCTCTTCTCCAGGCTGAACAGCCCCAACTCTCTAAGTCTGTTCCTTCAGGGGAGGTGCTTCAGCCCTCTGATCATCTTTGTGATCCTTCTCTGGACTCTCTTCAACAGTTCTATGTCCTTCTTGTTTTGGGGGCCCCAGAACTGGACACAGTATTCCAGGAGAGGTCTCACAAGAGCAGAGTAAAAGGGCAGAATCACCTCCCTCAACCTGCTGGCCATGTTTCTCTTGATGCAGCCGATATACAGTTGGTCTTCTGGGCTGCAAGTGCACATTGCCGACTCATATTGGTTCTTTCATCAAGAAACAGCCCCAAATCCTTCTCCTCAGGGCTACTCTCAAGGCATTCTCTGCCCAGCTTCTATTTGTGTTTGGGATTGCCTTGACACTGGTGCAGGACCTTGCACTTGGCCTTATTGAGCTTCAAGAGGTTGCCATGAACTTACCTCTCAAGCCTGTCCTGGTCCTTTGATCCCACTATCCAAGTTGCCTACAGAAATGCACCAGTCCTAACACAAAACCCTGAAAAACACCACTTGTCACTGGTCTCCACTTGGATATTCCTCTGTTGAGCACTACTCTCTGAGTGCAGCCATCCAGCCAATTCCTTATCCAGTGAGTGGTCCAACAATGAAATCTATTTTTCTCCAATTTGGCAATCAGGATGTCGTGTGGGACGTTGCCAAACACTTTGCACAAGTCCAGCTAAATGGCACCAGTCATCTTCCTGTATTCACTGACACTGTATCTCCATAATAAAAAGCCACAGAGTTTGTCAGGCACAATTTGCACTTGGTGAAGCCATGTTGCTTACCACCAATTACCTCATCTTTATTTTCCATGTGCCTTAGTAGGGCCTTCAGGAGGACCTGTTCCACAGTCTTGCCAGGCTCAGAGATGAGACTGACTGGCCTGTAGTTCCCTGCATCTACTTTTTTTTTTTCCTTTCTTGAAAATGGTGGTTACGTTTCCCATTTTCTAGTCCTCTCACAAGTCATTTTGAGTATCTATGACTCTTTGCACCTCCTATATCTTAGCTGTGAAAACTGCAAATGTTTTCAAGCATGGGAAACTGCTTACTCAGAGTCTGCTCAGATAACATAACCCCGATGTGAATCTGTTCCCTAAATGCACTTGGCCACATGGCTGGATATCCTGTCCCATGGTGATGAAACACTGGGCTGTGGAAGCCCACACATGTATGAAGAAAGATACGGGGATACTTTCCACAATTTTCACAGGCTTCTGTGCCTTGGTCCCATCACCTGTAAGGGTTCAGTGGCAGAGGAGCTGGACCAAGAAGACAAGCCTACGTTACTCAAAGCAACCCTAAAATTGGAACAAATCTTTCCACCCATCCAGAGTTGTTTCTGCTCAACTAAGCAGCAGCAAAGACCCACCCTGATTATTAACAAAGGCTGCAAGGCCTGCTCTCATTTATGGTTATGCTAGGAATTAAGACCTGAAGATCCAAGAGCAATGTGACTCAAGGCAGAAAAAAAATCAGCAAAGAAAAGGCATCTGAGACCTAATAAATAAATAAGGGGTCTGAGAATGAGGGCTAGCTAAGGGAAAGTAGGCCCTGATCCAACAACACTCTTAAGTCTGTAAAAGCATATGAGGAGGCAAGTACTCAGGAGATAAGTGTTTTGCTGGAGCAGGGTCTTCTTGCATAAAAGGACAACTATGTCTTCAATCTAGTGTATTATGTGTTTCTAGTGTGAACAGAGTTTAGCCCTGAAGTTTTCCATCCTATTATTTCCTCATCTGTCTGGTTTTGGGGCTCTGTTTGGGCTGTTGGGAGTGGTGCTTGAAGGAATACTCTCAAGCAGAAGGCAGGGGGAGTTCCAGCAGGATCAGAGGTCAGTGGCAGGAGAACAGCAGGCGAGAAGACTCACCAGCTCACAGCAGTCAGGCTGCAGCTTTCAGTGATGCCAGCAGAAGCCCTGCCAGCCCTCATTCTCTGCGGAAGGACAGATCCAGATTGCTGCACAACTGACATGGTGTCCCATTACACAGGGACAGAAAACGCAAATTCTTCAAACAGCTTTGCAATTCCTGCAGTAGGCTTTTTGGTTTTACAGTGGATGGTTCCAACTCTTTGGCGGCACATTCAGATCAATAATATTTCATGGGAAGCAAGCAGAAACAAATAACACTCTTGTCTAGCCACTGACTGCCAGTGAAACAGCATCTCCCACTGCTTGCCAGCCATGTCCCTGGTGTGCCTGTGGGCGGCTATATTGCTTGAGGAAACAGACAAAGAGGAGGGCAGGGAGGAGGATTCTCCTTGGTATAGTTTACAGTGATGCATGGTTATGAAACTTATCCTCCAGTGCCAGAAAATCAGCTTCAAGCTGGCCCTGTTGGTTACTGAAATGTTGGCAGGGCAGCCCTGCTCCCATTGAGACTGAAAAGAGTTTTGCCATAGGCGTGGGGAGGAAGAGAATAGACCCTTCATACAAAAAGACATAGCCATAACTTAGATATGTTTTTTGGAAAACTCCTCTAGATGCAGCACTGTTCTCTTTTTCCCCCAGGCTAGTGTTTACATAGGAATTGGCTTCTGTAAATGAGAGTAGCAGCCATCCTCTGCATCCTTGAGTGTACAGACATTAGAATATGGGAAATCTTCAGCTCACAGCAAGATGCCTAAAATCTCTGGGGAACCACACTGGCTACGAAAGCTGGTCAAATAATGGGTGAAAAGTGGAGGGGGAAAAGTTTGGTTGAAATCCAGCAGCTTTTTCCAAAAGCTTGTGTTTATTCTGCTAGACAGCAAATGGAGAAGCAAACTTCAAACTGCTTCAACCCAGAATGCTTGACTTGCCTTGAAAAGAAGGGGTTTTGCTTAACGTTTTGGATCACACAAAACCTCCTCCTTTTTAATTTAGGTCAGTGTTTCAGGTGATGTTCATGTCTTAAAAACAAAAGATCAGCCAGCTTCTTCTTTATGGACTGTCAAAACAAAATATATCAGCCTTACTGAAGAAAAAGAAAGAAAGAAAAAAAATGAAAAAAAAAAAGAAAGAAAAAAAGCTCCACATACAAGTTGCTGGAACATAGCATCACAATACTAGACACTCAAAAGAAATCAACCAAATCTTCCCTCACCCCCTTTCCCTGCCAAAAATATTTATCTGAATGTATGTTTTTTCATCTAAAATGTTAATATTTACAGTCACCTGAAAACTCCCAGTCCGGAGGGTAAAACTGCTGTTGGCTTAGAGTTCTGTCTCTGAAACACTCTTGCTTTTATCATTTGTCCTACATGCATTTTACAGGGACAGTGGACACTGACTCTCAGGAGGAGGTGCTGTGTGGTAGCATTTGGGATGGTGCTTGTACTGCTGTGCCATGGCTTCTGCCCTGTGGTCAGACCTGAAAGGCTTGGGCACAGCACTGCCCACCTTGTTCCCACCCTGGGACCAGCCACCTCTCCAGACTGGCAGCAGTGATGGGAAATGAGCTGTGGAGAGTGAGAAGTTGCCAGCACCATTAAAAGGCAGAAAGAATTGGCTGATAACTGAGGAGAGGCAGGCTTGGGCAGCACTTGAAAGAGGTCTTCGTCTCCTTCTCTGCTTATACCTGGGGAGATTAGGGAGAAAGCAGAGAGAAGGGAAAAAGTGTTTTCTTAGGTTGTGAGAATAGTAAGCGAGGGCATCAAAGCAACAAGGGACTGAGAGCCAAATTTTCTTGGCAATCATCCGTCAGCTTTAAATTTGCTGAGAATTCTCATCCTCAGCATTCGTCAGATTATTAATAGTTGTGCTATAGTAGGATTTAAATCTACATCCTAGGTTGTCAAGTCTGAATTAAAGAACCAAGTGGAAGAGGAGGAATGGCTCACAATGGGCCCTGAGCCAGAGAGGAGGGGTGCTGGTGGGAGGCTTCACTGCCTCTAACATGAGCTGGATCTGAGCATCTGCTGAGAGTCAAATGGATTGGGCTTGGGATGCCTCTGTCTAAAAATAGCTGTCAATGAGCAGTTCATATCAGGGAAATTGATCTTTGCTGAATTCTGTGTATGTCTGAATTTCCTTCTTGTTTTATTTATTCATCAACAATATCTGGTCACATTTCAACATGCTGCTGGCACAGAGAGAGTAGGCAACGAATCATCTTGGATATTTTTATATGTAATAGCAGATATTTTTTCTTACATACCATCACTGCTCTTACCTATGTATCATCATTCAAATCAAATACCCTGTGCTGTGAAACGAAGTGCCTCCTTACGATTACTTTCTATTTCACGGTAGAAAGACATACAGGAACATGTTTCTTAACCATCCAAGAAGTTGTCCGTTGCCTGAATCTGGCACTTTCAAACTGCCCTATCCAATCCAGACTGTGGCATTTGCAGCTGACGTGATAGCAACAGAACTCTTTGTCTCTTGAATCTTCTGGGCAAGGAGAGGGCTAATGAGCTGGACTTAACCCTGCCAGCAGTGTCAGGAGAGGCATGCAAAGAGTTCACACTGGAAGATAGACAGTTCACTGTTTCCACTCACAAGCTGGCTCTAGGTTAAAAACTACACTTTATCTCTGACTCTGGGTTGTGCCAAAACCTTCCTCAGAGGTGTTTGCAAAAGCCTTGGAAAGCTTGTAATGTAGTGCTCTTCAGACTGTGCCTTCTGGTTGTGGTTAGGGGGAGAAAAAAAAGAGAGGCCACTTAATTGCTAAGGCTCATTTCTTTGGTTGATAGATAAACAGAAAACAAACTCACTTATGAGCTAAACACCTTTACAAGAAAGAGAGTCACGCATCATAATCAAATGCTTTTTTCTACATCTAGAGAAAAGTCAAAATTTCCTTTCTGTCTGGCTGTGTTCAGGGTAAAATTACAAAGCACTGATCCTAATAAAGGGATGATCCTGCTATGGAAACCAATGGAAGGAATGCCCGTTGACTCAAGTGAATAACTAATAGAACTACATTACTTTCTAATCACAGTACAGTTTCTTTGGAAGCCAAAAATTTTTACTATGTTTGTGTGATAGCACTGCAGGTTTGGTTATTCCAGATGCATTTTGGTTAATTCAAAGCCACAGACCACCAGGATTCTACTTCAGCTTTTTGTTAGACTTCTCTAACACAGGTGAGTGTCAGATCTGACCTGAGTGATGTTCATTGAGCCAATAATTTTCACTCTGTGCCTGCATGGAATGACAGGACCTGGAGGAGTTCAGGGCAGGCAGGCTTGCTGAGCGTAGAGTAGCTTATCTGTTTGATAACATAGCTGCTTTTCAGTAACTCAAGAGAAAAAAAAAAAAAAAAAAAAAAAAAAAAAAAAAAAACTTTCCTCCAGGTTGAATGAAACATTTCATTCAATCCAAAATATTTTACTGGAATTCTGGAGTTTCTGTCACATTTTCCAAGCAAGGAAATCATTGTTTTCATTTTAAGTCTTTGTTTTTTTCTTAGACTCAGGAGACCAAATGGAGGAGCCTTGACTTTGTCCTGCAAATCTCTGGGAGAACAGTGTATCCACAGAGCTATTGGGTGTTTGAGGTGGATCTCTCTGACATGACAGTTTGATGGATGACCTTTTATTTCAACAGAAATCCTGGCTTAACTCACCCACCTTTCTGGCTCTGCTCTCCCTCCTGCCTGCTTTCCCAGTCATCCTATTACAATTGTTTTTGGGGTTAGGGATTAAAAAAAAAAGACTTTTTTTTTTTTTTTTTTAACTGAGATAATCTTCCTCATTCTGTTCAACTGCAACAAACTTGAGCTGGTACGACCAAGTGGGCAGAAGTGAGAGGTAAAGGACAAACTATGAACAAGTTGTCCTTTTTGATAGAAAGGAGCGCTCATCAAATTACAGCCTTGTGTTTTTTGGTTTGGTTTTTTTTTTTCTTCTGTTGAAGCTGTTCAGCTTTCTGCAAAGAGCTTGAAACATTTGGAGACAAAAAGAGGGAAAAGCTTTGCAAGCTGGTGAACAGGAAAAAGAAAAGAGGTACATTTAAGCCCTTTACTTGGCAAACCAGGAAAGCAGGCGCTTGAATTCAGTGGTGTATTTCTGAGAATGAGAGGAATAATCCAGGATTCCTTGCCCTCTTCACTGTACCCATGGAAGAAAGAAATTTACCATGAGTAGAAAAATAAATGTATTGATAAAGCTAAGGATATAGTAGCACAGAAGGAAGGCAGCATCATGATAGGTTTCAGCCATGCACACAAAGCAGGTAGGCAAGCCTGCAAGTCTGACACTATCCACCATTTTCTGACCATTTATTTTACATGATAGTGAAGGCAGACAGCAATGCGAGTGTGTGGGACATGACACTTGACAACATTAAGGGAAGAGCACTAGCTGATTGACTGTTCTGGGAAGTCATTGTTTTCTTCTTTCCAAAACAAAAAAAAGTAGGCCTACAGTTCAATCTATCCATTTAATGGAGAAATTACACAGGGTAGATTCCTTGGATCACCTTATAGAAAAAAGAAAAAAAGAAAAAAGAAAAAAGAAAAAAAAAAAACCAGATGACTGTACTTGTCTTTAGGTGCTACAACATTCATAAAAACCTGCACAAACAAAACAGAAATTGTTGGAAACAAAAGATTACAAAAAAAATATTTCAGTTTTGTCAATGCTTTCACCTAAAGCTCTGATTACGTATGTTTTCTGATTATACTTGATAGCAGCAGTGCAAACTCCCAGTCAAGTTTATGTCCATGGTACTGGGACCTGCTTTGCTCCCGTATGCACTGCAGATCCTCCCTCTCTGTTGCACTGAAGAAAGCCTTATTGCCAAACCTCCAGAAAGGAAGTTTGTTTTTCCTATGTGTTTGACTGGCTAGGGAGACCAAAGAGAAAAAGAAATAGTGTCAGAGGGCACTCATGAAAGGTGTGTTACTCAGTGTGTCCGGAGGATAATTACTGGATAGATCTACTTAACAGACTTCATAGGGAAACAGAATGAAAAAACCTTCAAACATGATTACTGAGACTAGAAAACAGAACTAGACAAGGCCAGCGTGGGTGAGTTATATTTTAAAACATATGACATTTTATTTAAGCTTGGTGATAGGGCTGATATGTAATGTCCTATTTTAGTGGACCTTGCTCAGAATGCTACATTGCAAGCAAAATGTTTTAAGCATCTACACAGTATCAAATGCAAAAACAAAGAAAAGAAGCTGCCTTTGTGCGTCACCAGGGATTCATTTATGAAGAACTGCATTTCCCCCCCACAAAAAATACATTGACAAATGTACAATTCACTCTCATCTTAGAATTTGTTTGCTTGTCCTCAGATGGCATAGATAGATGAAGTGAGAGCCCTAGTTTCAGTTTTGAATTACTTGAAGCATATTTTTATATTCTCTTTGCCATTTCTGGTGAATAATATAAATGTGAAGCATAACATTAAAGTGTATGTATACTGTTGGCACAGTAACAGGAAACCTAACAGTGGAAAATGTAAAATGGCTGTTAAAATGGTATGTGATTATAACTAATTATTAGTTACATGATCACATCAGTAAGGTTCTGTGACTCACTGACTATGGTAACTGATGGAATTAGTTTAAGATGTCCACAGTGTATGAAGAGCAGGCAGAAGTATCTGCAGATAAATGGAGAGACCAACTGCGAAGCCTACCCATGTGGGATATTTAGTTTCTTGTGCTTCCATAACTGAAATAGTTGCATGTTAGACAAAAATCCTTTCACATAATGACAGATTTTTTCGGGAAGCTGATGCATAAGCTGTGGGAGAAAGCGTCCTGCCTGTGAAGCCTTTGTGCCTAGCAATGTCTTCTATCTGCAGTATAGGTCCTTCCCACCTGAAGGAGAAAACTTACGTAATTGTCAAGGTCCATATGTCTGATGATTGAAGAGTCAGACTGGGAATTTTGATTGATTTTTTTAGTGCTCTGAAACAGCACAACTTCAGTGTTATTGAGCTGTGGACAAGAGGTCTCACTAAAAGGAGAGAAGCTCAGTGAGAGTGAACTACTCCCCATTCAGATAGCATAGTTCAGGGATTTGTGTCCCACATTTCATGGAACTAGGTGAAACAAAAGTGGTGGCTTCTTCGTATTCACTGTTAGAAATGGTTTCAATGTGGATTAAAGCAACTATAAAAGCGAGTGCTTATTTGAAGAAAAGAGTCTTTGCAAGTAGTTGACTTGGAATGGTTGCATGAACAAAAGCTTCTAATCATCTGAGAAGAGCAGGGAGAACAGCCACTGATAGATCAACTTATTCAATCAGAAAACTCTTCTTCTTGCACCAAAATCAAAGAAGAACTGGGGCATCATGACTTCCTGTCTACTTCCTACCCATTTACCTACATCACTTTGGGAAAGAATGAACCTCAAATTTTTATTTGCAAGTACTTATCACAGAAAAACAGTGTGTTGTTGTCTTCCTATGTGAGACTAAATTACTCCAGAGATGGAGTTCTGCTTCAAATTGTGATGTATACACCTAAAAATCAACAGCTGACTGTGGCCAGAATTATTTCCTGTCCCCAGTGGCAACAACACTAACAAATCCATCAGCCATTTCTTGAAACCTCAGTAACATCACAGTGAAGATGAAGAACACTTCAGAGCATTCTCCCATAAAAACCATTGCAGGCTGTACATACAGCATGACTTATTTGCTATGTACAAGGATAGAAGGTAGCTGTTGTTGGTGGTATAATTCTTATATTTACTCTCAGCAAATCTGAACTGAAAATAATTGGAAAAAAATATAAATAGTTCCATGCTCAGGACAGGGGATTGTCAGCTTTGAGATTTTCTTTGATGATAAACAGCCTAGTCAAGTCAAATGGCTTGTTTCTGTAAACTTTCATGGGCTTTGCTTTGGACACCTCTGAACAAATACATCATTGCTAAGGAAACCTGTATCCATATGATATATAATGCCATCCTTCTAATATGTGATATTAACCTACTCTACTGTAAATAATACCAACAAACTGGAAATCTCTGCTGCTGGGAATTGTTAATGAAACAGTGCCTGCAGACTGATTAACTCTATGAACAAACCCAAATCGTGCATAATCAAAGAATTTGCCTGCTGAAAACAACACCAAGAGATACAATTTGAGCATGAGGAGCATAACTCTGAAGGCACCCCTGGAGTCCACTTGAAACAAACGATCTCTTGAGGCACTGTTGGGTTCTTTCCCCTGGTCTCTGGTAAGTAGTTTTGAGGTAAAGAGAAGGGAGTTCATCTAATGCAAAAATTGATATAACTGTTTAAAATGTTGAGTTATCAAAACAATGTACTCCTTTCATCTCTTATATTAAAAAATCTCTAGGAATCCAAGCCCATGTGGAGTTAATCAAACCAAATGAAAGAAATCCAATATATATTGCATGATTCAGCCCACAAAGATCACCAATCTTAACAGTAGGGAGTGGGGAGGAGGACGCTTTTATTTTAATTTTTGGGAGAGGGCTTTGATTTGAAGATGAAGGAAGCGTTAATAAACCTCAGTATAAATGATTTATTGACTGGAGCCAGAGTGGAAACCCTTAGGGCTTTTCTTTTGGAGAATTTCAAACTTTGTGTGTGAAGTCACTTGAGCTTCATTTCCCCAAAGTCATATTATACCTGTGTGATCTTACAGGTGAATATTCTTGTGCATAGAGCATTAGAGGGGGCTGACACACCAGACTGTGAATGAAAAGGGTTGTGAGTTCCTGTTCCTGCTGCAAACACCAGAGGACCAAAGCAGGTCTGTTGATATGGTGGAAGACCTCAGCACAGGGTGGAGGCTCTGCCATTGCTGGATGTATCTTTCCAATACTTTGCTGCAGCATGAGAAGGCAGCTCTGTGCAGCCTGATGGCAAGTGGAGAGAAGAGTCAACAACTCCTTGCCTGTGTGCTCAAGGGACAGAAAGCACGGGAAGCACCAACAATGTTGCCTTTATTTGATTTATAGAGACAGCCACGAAGAACAGTATTTGTTCTTCTGAGTGAATTCTTATACCTATGTTGCCCCATCCTCTCCTGCTTCAAGATATGTCATTCTTCATTCATTCTAACTTCATTCATATGATTTTGTTTCACAACAGTGCAAACACAACTCTTCCATAGTTCTGCATTATTTCATCTAAGGCTGGGTATCACCACACAGGAATCACCTTGACCCTCTGACACTGTAGAACGACTGGCTCGTTATAGGAGGCATCCATTGTAAGATAAGATTTGCAAAGAAGCCTAAGGAAATTTGGCGCCCCATCCCTACTGAATTACAATGGAACCTGGGCATTGAATTTCCTCAGTTAGTTCTTCTAAACTTTCCCTTCTTTTTTAAAGAACTAAAGGTGGGGTTTTAATGAGGACTTTGTGTTGGCTTAACTTTGCTTCCTTTGAAGTTGCTTTAGGATGTTTTACCACTGATTTTAATGAGAACATCATTTGGCCAGCGCTATGCAATTTTGAAAAATTCACCATGGTGATTCTGAATTACCTCCTCCAAAATTTATGGCGTCAGATTTTATCCAAAAGATTAATTTAGGAAAAATAAGAGGAGAAGAAGATGTTGATGATGAAGAAGAAGAAGTAAAAGAAGAAGAGGAACTGAGCACAGAAGAGTGAAGTGAACTTAATGAAATTTAATAAGTAAATTCTAAGGTGTTCTCCAAATGCAGCTTGATTATCTCAGTCTCTAAAAGACTTGAAAGCTCTAACAATTATTTAACTATGGGAGATATGAAGGGGTTTCCAAGAAAGTTTCCAGTCATGCTGTGCCAGTTTACTGAAGAAAATCAGCTTTGAAGACTGTCAGCCAATTAACTTTCTTCAAGATGCTTTATCAGCTTTATCTAAGTATTTGTTAAAATTCTCTTACACTACTTGTATAGATTATTAGCTATTAACTTAATTATGTGGCCTATGGTCAATTCAGAAAGCTTTCTCTGAAATCAAATGTGAACCAGAGACTACTGGCACAGTTGCACATTGAACTTGTTGAACTTCTTTTTAATGCTTCTTGAGATTATAGGACTTTGTTTGGCAGGCTGGTAGCCTGGCTTTGAAAGTAGGCAGTTATCCCTCCTGGCCATGTTTTTACCACCATTTTGAGCTGCAATTGCACAGGAGGGTGACACATGGTTAACAATGGGAGATCATTAACTCAAGCATCTTCCATTAATGTGAAAGCATCAGTAATGGAATGGGATGACTGAGGCCGTGAGTCCATGCTGAAGGCAGGCAGTGGAATTTTCCTGGAGCCAGAACAAAGAATCAAGATATCAGTAAAACTCTCTATAAAGTATAAGAGATGAGAAGCTGGAGAAGATGCTCCAACACAAGGACCGCTAAGCGTGACATAGAAGGTGTATTTTTTTTACTTGTAGAATCAGCCAAGAGAGAAGGAAGGTGGCTGAACTGCAGAGAATCTGCTCTACAATTCAGAGGAGGATTTTTGTGGAGGAAGGAACATCCTGAACTCCTTAATGGATGCCTACAGCTAAAAAGGAAGAATGGTGAAGCAACCAAGCAGAACAGTGTTTGATTTGGCCTGAAGCTGTATTTTCCTTATATGAGTTAAAGTGCTGGAACTGTGGCTGGTAGCTTTCAGAAAGCAGGTGTATCTCTTTGCCCTCAGCTATCTCCGGTTCTAAACAGTGTAAAGTGCTGAGAAGTCAGGATGCCCAGCATTGCTCCAGGGCTCCTGGCTGGCTGGATTGTATCTCCCATTCTTATGGAGAGGTGGCACATGGAGAGCTTCAGCATTATGCCACAGGGGCTGGAGGAGGATGTTGAGGCTTAGACCACTGGAATTTTATGAGACCAAAGTCTACCCATGCTGTGAGCCCCAAGCAAGCAGCTTAATAAAGCATCCAGTCTTAAATGTGTTGTGTAATCTTCCTTTTTTTTTTTTTTTTTCTTTTCTTTCATAATGATTAGAAAGTGATCGTGATATCTAATATTTAAATCAACTCTACCATGTCTGTTTGTTATTTTATCTGCGTCAGCAGTGATTAACATCAGAATTAACAAAGGCTCACAAAGTGTCCTCCATTCTGTGTTCCTACACATGTTGTATCCAAAAGTTACAGCAACTAGCAGGCTTTCCCATCACACAGTGTACTGTGGTCCTAGAACGATAAGCAGATTGGGTTTTAGTACAACTAGTGTTTGGAAACAGGACCAAAGCAGGAAATACTATACTTCCAGTATATGTGGCAACTCTTCTTTGCAGGGAGAAACTAACAAAATGTAGAGGGGAAATGCTGTGTAGTAAGAAAACAAAACATCAAGGTAACCACAATCTGTAGAAATATTCTCCAGAAAAAAACTAAGCCAAATGGATAAGCCTTGATGAGTTGATGGAGAAAAAACTTCTGCAAGGGGAGTAAGAGAAAACAGTAGAATGAGTTCTCATTTTATACTTTCCCTTTCATTAATTCTATGAAGAAGACAAATATGAGAAATAAAAAATCCTTCTATAATTCCTTAAAACTTAAGCTCAGCAATTCTCTTCAAGGCAATTCCTATTAGCATTTCCTATTGCAAAAAGGTAGTTATGTGTGAATGTTTCCAAAGGAAAAGGACTTCTCACTTTCTGGCTGCCCTCAATGAAAGACTTTTGTTTGTTAGCCTTAGAAGCATGTATTTTATCTCCTGTTTGAAGTCAGTTCCAAAAAAGAGTTTGAACACACACAGAAAATGCAATTCAAGTGGGTAACTCTCATTTGGAGCTAATGAACTCAGTTTCCTCTGTAACTAGCAGTGAGGCGCATATCTACAGAAACGTACAATGCTGAAGGTTAACAGTATCTATTCTTCTTTACAGTGCTGGCTGGAGATGTTGCTAAAATTATGGCAAACTGCTAAAGCAAATAGAACCCAAGTTCTGACACAAGTTCTCCCCTCACTTGCTTAGTTCAAGATGTTCTCCTCTGTATTTCATGCAGATTTATAGTTTGCTGCATCTGATTGCGGACACAACACACGAATTTTCCTAGAGACTTCCTAATGTGAGAGGTGAAAGTAAAAAAAATGCAAGCTTAAATAATTCCAGCTGCACTGACAGCTTATTATAAAAGTTCTTGCTGTGGACTACTGAATTCAAATAAAAGTCTCCCCACATTCACTTCTCTGAGAGTAGTAGATGGCAGAGACAGGCACTTTAGCCAACACATATCAGTAAGGTACTATACAAGCAATTCAAGTAATACCTTTTCCATATGGATAGGAAGGTCAGTTAATTTCTGGATGTATTCAGAAGCCCTCTATCTTTTCCATCAGTAGAATTTTTGTAAGTCCTGGCAACCTGATTCAGTATTTCAGGATGAAAACAAGAGTGCTTTGTGAGATCATGAAGAGAAGGCTCTGGAGTGACCTTACAACATTTAAAGAGAGCATACAGAAAAGATGGGAGTGCCGCTTCATCAAGGAGTGTAGCAAAAGGACAAGGGTAATGGTTTTAAACTAAATGAGGGTAGATTTGATTCAGACATTAGAAAGAAATTATTTACAACAAAGATGTGGAAGAACTGGAACAGATCTAGTTGGAGGTCTCCCTCCCCATAGCAGAGGGATAGGAACTAGATTCTCTTTAATGTATCTTCCAGCACAAACCATTCCAGTATTCTATGATTATTTACCAGTATTTTGCTTCTTTCAGTGAATTCACAATATGCTAATAGGGTCACATCTTCACTTTATTTGTCTTATTTTCCCTCCCATCTCTTTATTGTCAGTCCATTGCTGCAAAATATTTGTGTGCAGGCAGGTGTAGTTCCTCCTCCTCCGTGCCTACTGACATGCCTAGACACTCTGTTCTTAATTGGTATTTCTAGGCTCCTTTCCTATGCAAATAATGCTGAGTAGAAGTCATAACAAGTATCTTTTGCATATGCTTTTCCTTTCAGAACTCTTCCATGAGTTACCTTACTCAGTCTTACTTTTGTGTCATCTCTGGTAGAGAAAATTAAGGGAGGGCATTATTACAGTTTTTTAGCCCTTCGGAGAGGGTATAGAGAGGACAGAGCCAGTCTTGTTTGAGTTGCACAGCAATCAGGTGGAAGGCAATGGATGCAAACGCAAGAAGTGAGGTTCTTATTAGAAGGAAAAAAAGTCCCAGTAAGAGTAATCAAACACTGAAATGGATTTCCAGAATTGATGTGGGTCTTCTACTCTTGATATCAATAATTCAGCTGGAGCTGAATTCAAAATCTGGAGCTAACTGATGTAACTGGACATGGTCTGAGTAGGTCATTGAATGGTGGTTCAGAGATCTCTTTCAACACAAATTACTGTATAATTCTATGTCTACTTATTGTCTTACATATTTAGGTTGCTAGGGTTTTGTAGAACATAATGATAATAAAAATTTGACAGCAGACTGTACAAATGAATAAATAAACAGCCTTTTCTGCTGTTTTGGCACTAATGAAATTTCTTCTAAAGTTGAATGACACTAATTCTATTTTATAAAAAATGCAGGCTGGTAAGATTAAGTGTGACTTTTCTACCAGCTGTACTCAGGAAAGGTCTTCTGCAGTTTTATTTTTTTCCAAATAGAAACACAGAGGTGTAAGCTCTTTTTATCTGGACTGTGCCACATATGAAATAAGTCCCACCAGTCAAAGGGAGCCCTTTTTCTTGTCATCTGTGATTCGTAAATCAAAATTTTTGGCTGTTGTTCCTCAATGATTATTGGACATCTTTGGTGTTTCTTTTTTGCCTGGCTTTTAAAAAATGCACACAGAATGGAAATGGCCACAGTAAATTAATGCTTTTGCCATAATTTTCCATATATCTTTATTTCAATTGGAAAGGAAAGTGTAAAAGGAAGATTACTCCTGAAATGATGAGAAGGGGCAGGATTTTTAAGACCTAGAACATGTGTTTCCTATCTTAACTTCCCTTTTATGTCTGTACTGATTTTGCTTTCTCTGGTTAATTTTCCTATAACCTGTACTTCAAAGATATGAAATATGCTAATTAATTAACTTTATGCTTTAATTCTTGAAATAGACACTCAGCCACCATTGCCTCTGAAAATGATTTTCCCTGCATTTACAATGACAAAATAAATACTGAATGATTTTTTTATTTTTTTATTTTTATTTTTATTTTCATGGTGAAACTAAATTTTTGCAGGATGACGTTAGGTAATTTTACAGAACTTTTTTTTTTCTTTTTTCAAATTGTGGCATAGTAAACCCTCGACTTGCATATACTGGAATTGTTTGGATGTTAAGAGATTTTCGATTATTATTATATTATCTTTAATGGAAAGGAATGAGAATATTGTAGCTGCTGGATATCGTGTTAAAGCCCTAGAAATCAGAGGAGGGATGCTGATGCTGGTTTCGGGGCTCCTTGAGAAATAACAACAGTATTATCTTTGAATTTATCTTTGAGTTTCATTTTCTTTTAATCCACAAATTCCTAAAAGTTCATATGAACAAACTGTTCAAATATTCCTTCAGTCTTAAAAGATTTTTTTTTTTACATCTCTCTTTGAATATAATAGTAAAAACTTTATGGAAAAAAAAAAAAAAAAGAAAAAAGCATCAGAAGAACAGGGAGGTTAACTTTCATAAAATGCATGAAGCTGACCGCCCGGTTCCTAAGGACATCTTCCTTCATAATTTGATAATAACAGTGCAAAATTAAACTAGATTCCCTCAACAATTCTGCAAGAAGCCACTATTCTGGCTTTGGAGAGTTCACAGAAGAATAAGCAGCCTACAGACCCAGTCAGACCAAATTCACAGACAAATCCCTGGAGAACAGCTTTTGCATTCAGGCAAGCTAGAGGCAGAAGTATTTAAATGAAAGCCTATTTACTTTGCTGGTATCTGTTTTGTTTATTAATACCACCAAAGACACAAGTGCTTCATTTCTCACTGCTCAGGTTTCTTTTCAGCCTGACCTTCTGTCACATGACTCAAATAGTATAATATTGCAATGTGTTACCATGGAAATGATAGTGATGATGGCATGTGTTCAGCATAGTCAAATTTGAACCTAATGAGAGCAGATGTGACTTTGAGCTTTCATCCCTAAAGAACAGATCTGGTTATAGCTTCATGTCTTTTCCTAGGAATCGTGGAGAAAGCTCTTAAACACAACTCTGTGACTGTATTAGATGTGAACACCAATATGGGTGTGTGCAAATAATAATTTCTACTAGCTGTGAACATCTTTCTATGAAGTCAAACAGACACACATCAAGAAAGCTATGAAAGAGGACAAGCTATGAGGAAAACAAGAACTCTTAACCATCTGCAGTTCCCATTGCTGATGTGCATTATCTTCTCCAAACATAAGCAGATTTCTGTGCGTCACCGTGTGTTATCAGTTTTGGTCTCTGCACTTTCCTAGGAAAATAACTACTTCCAGTTGCTGCAGGCCAGTATGACATACTATGCAAAGCTGCATAGCACCATGAATAAATTATGGCTGTCACCAACTTCTCTGTCAGAAAAAGACTTATAAAAATAAATTAGCACTACCCTTGAGCACTACTATGAGTGAACATCTCATGCGTGACTTTGCTAACTAAAGAATCAGACCTCAGTTTCAACACGGTGAAGCCTACACAAGCAAAGCATTCTACATGCGAGAGAACAGCCATTGTGCTAAACAACTACAAAGAGAGAAAAGGTCCTAACACAAGAAAGGAGCATTCAAACCAAGTATTTCAGAGCCAGTTCCAGCCCTGTTGACTTGGAGCAGGATCAAGAACTCAGCTGGATCAAGATCAGCAGAAAAGTCTAGGGCTCCTTCGTAATTACACAAGATAATGCTTTCTCTGTAGCCTGCTGGGGAGAGACCAAACCTCTGTGACTCCCTGCCACCCTCAGTGTGTTGTCTGATGGGGAAGCTTGAAATTAAATAGCTGTGAATGTCATCCATCACTGTGAGTGAACTGCGTCATATTGCAAGTGACTCTATATCTGACTGTATAAAAATGAAGACCAACTTTGGCTTTAGAAACAGTACTTGAAAAAAATTATCTATAGACACTGCCTGCAAATTGAGATGGAATATATCAATCATCTGACCATTGTGCATGGAATCTTCCTGTCTGTACCTCTATTTTACTTTCTTGTTGAGGTTTCCAAAATTTCAGGTTCTAAGCCCAAAATTCAGATGAAAATACATACTTCTGTGAGAATTCTCTAGAGAAATTTCCCAATGGAGTTTCAAGCTATGGAAAGCCACCATTCAGAGACTATTTATGACACTTATTTAATCCTCTTGGTATCACAAAAGTGGACCCAAACTAATTAGGGCAAAACTAGAATTTGCTCATAAAAATGGGCAAAACCAGAATTTGCTCATAAAAACTAAAGCAGAAACCCTCAATCCATCTTTATAATCAGGGGAAAGAGACAGGCTTAAAGCAAGAAGAAGGAGTACCATATAATTGTCTATTCCTTGTTGTCCCCATGTGACTGAAGATTTGCCTTCTAAAATGTTATGGCTGACTCAAAAGGCAACCAAAGTCCATCTTGCCCTTCCAAGTGCTTGGTACTGCTTCTCCTAGTGTCCTTGCTGCTCCTATCCCCTTCTCCCTTCTGAAGGAATCCATTATAAGCTTAAACCAGCTCCTGTTTCCAGACTCCAGCACCCAGGAAGAGCAGGGAAGCTGCCCTTTCCTTTTGAAGCTTTGCCCCTCACTCTGATTTCACCATTCTCACAGCTCTGTTCCTCCTGGGCAGAAGCCATCTGACACTGCTAGGAGTCCTTGAGGAGAGCAAACCTCCCAGTGTTTCCCTGTGCATCCAGAAGGGAAGAGCAGCACTGGCTCTGGCTAGCACCTAGACCTTGTGTGGGAGGAGCGGGGCATGCTTCTGCAGGTCATGGACATGGGCAACAACAGTGAGGATAAAAGGCATGACCTCTGGGAGGTGCTTGTACGTCAACATGCTGGGAAGCTCACCATCACCCTTCCATGGACAGCACCATCACAATTAGATCTTCCCCGTGCACTCAGTTTTACATACCACAAAGTTCAGGGTGACTGTGCTCTTTGCCTGGTTTTGGCATCCCAGTGCCATGGTGGGAACTGAACAGTGATGGATGATGAATGAAGCTAGCAGCTACGGGACTGCAGCAGGCTGTGTATCACCAGCTGAAACATTAGGTTGGAAGGAGTCTGTTTAACAGGTGTGCTAGGAGTGTGGCGCAGAGACTTGGGCTGGGGCCAGTACCGATCAATGTCTGCTGTGTTGATTCACTGGCTGGCAAGAGTTACTACAGGGTGCAAGAAACTAGTGCAAATGTCTCTTCATCTACAGAAGCCTGCTAGAAAATTCCCTCAGTATTCCTGAGTTATCTACTGTCCAGGAGCTGTGACATTTTTTCTCTTTGTTTTCTTTTTCCTCCAAGGACTCATGCAGTGTTCTCTGCCAGGGATAGTTCGCCTACAGACCCAGTTTAAAAGCAGAAAACAGAGCAGTGGGAAGCAACCATTGTGAGGACTGACTAGTTCAGTGCAGCAACAAAATCTTTTAGACATGTCCATGACTAGTAACAACTGGCAGTGATGTCTGTTTGTTGCTGAGATAACTAATGCTGCAGAACTGACTCTGCTCTGCAGTTACTCTCAAAATTGCCAGAACTACCTTAGTCCTAGCTAGGAAATTACTCCAATTTTTAGATTGTCATTTCAAACTGCCAAGTCAACCTTCTCACCACGCTATTAAGAGATAATGATTGGATGAGATCTGAACATGTTGGACTTGATGGATTGGGACAGTTTTAGATAGCAAGCTGAGTAAGAGCTTTCTGAGCCAAAGCAGAGTCCTCTGCATCCTTGTGACCTCAGCCACATGTCAGCCAGTCCTAATGTGTGAATGTCTGACCACAAGTCAGAAGGCTTCCTGATGACTTCACTGGGGGCTCTGAGTGCATGGGACCAGGTGGAAATGCTTCATTTGATTTGTTGCTTTCAAATATTCCATTATAAAAGCTTGACTTTGTATGCCTGAAATCAAGAGGATATTGATTAGGTGGGGTTTTTTTGGTATAACATTTAACATTCTGTGTTCCATTCACCAATTATAACCACAGAAGAAACTTTTTACTGAGTGCTAATGCTACATAGAACAAATAAAAAGAGAAAGTAGAAAAAAATGAGTGGTTGCATCCAGAAAGCAGCAGGACAGCAAGTACATCAGTCTGAATAAATTTACTTGAATGTGATTCCTACAGAATGAAAGACTCCATCCACTGAAAATCTCTGCAGGACCAGAGCCATGGTTTGTCTGTTCAACACTAAGTGCTCTTTCTCTCATTATTATTATCCTAGTGGTGACTGATTGGTCATTAAGAGTATCAGAATTTGTCCAAGAATTGTTCAAATTGAATAGAAATTTTCAGCACCTGAAAACAAGGAAAAACTGAAAGAGCAACATAGGTTATACAGGTAAATGGTCCTAAATGAGCTTCATTCTTTCATTCTTTGAAACAGCAAGCATACAATCAGGTCAGGGAGAATTGCTAACCTGAAACAATAATTATGATTTGCCTTTTGTGATTTAGCAATTAATTAGCATATGAATAGTGAACGTTAGGCTTACATAAGATTGCAAATCTGTAGTCCCAACCCCAGCTGGAGGCTCTGTTAGACTGCACTACTGACATAAGTCTTAATAAATGGATTGGTAATCTCTGTTATGGGCTTCTCTCCTGTTCAGAGGGTAAGAAACATCCCATTTCTCTAGGTCTGAAGCAGGATTAATTGATTGGTCTCATATGAACCTGAAAGCCATTAAGAGCACGAAGGATGAAAAGCAACTCAAACTGCTTTATTACCATTTTCTAGTAAAGTACCAGTTTAGACTCTGGACCTACTGTGAAGCAGCAGGTTTCCAGATATTGACTGTGCTGGCATGTGCTTCTGGAAAAGAGGAAACAACTGATTCCTAAAAGCAGAAACATCTGCTCAAGTCATGAACATGCTTTCTGGCTGAGGCCAGACAGTAGGATTGCTAAAGAAGTCCATGTGCTGCCAGCTGCACTGGCTGGAATCACAGCTAAATGGGTGGTGAACAATGAACCACACTGGCTCCTCCACTCTCAACCCACTATGAGATAAAAAATGGTGCCACAGAGCTGTCATTGTCCTTTCCATGACAGCTTTTGCAAGGAAGGTAAACAGGATCATGTTGTCCCCCTGGTATGGATGAATTTCAGAGAGGGAAAATTGACCTCCTAGATGCCAGTCTAGGTGCTGTACTAAAGGAGTCTGCATCTTTGCTTAAGTGTTCTCCTCCTACATAATGCATTTTCATCTTCTTTGCTGTTTGATCCCATTGATCAGTGTCAGTATACTCTAACAAAGTTTTATTGGCGGGGGCAGTATTACAAATAGAAGGGAATCAGGCCCAGTGAATAGAATTTTGACACCATGACTCCACTAAAAATACTTTATTTTTCTTTCCACTGTAAACTTTAGTTGTTAGAATGATGAAAATAAATAGTAGGAAATGACAAGTCCTATTCTAGAATACAGCTTTGCTTGAATCAGCATAACTGCAAACATATCCTGATATAATTGTCAATATATTTTTAATGGTTTACACTGACAACAAGAAAATACAATTGAGAAATCTAAATAAAACGGAGGTGTCAGTCTGGAGGTCTTAGCAAGAAAACACTCCTCCTTAAATTATGAGGGCAGATTTTCTATTGTATTGGAAGGAAAATTTGAGTAAAATCAAAAGAACGAAAAAAAATTGTTAAGGAAAGAAAGCAGATAGTAAAATTCAAACCTGTATCTATGACCAGTGTGTGTAGATGTATATTCTGCAAAAGCTGAATATGGGTTGAACTTTGACCTGTGGTCATCTCTCCGTGTGAAAGCCCTTAGTTACCGACTGTAAGCATTTGCTGAAGTCTTTGCAGAATGAGGAACACAGGGTTGAATACAGCTCACACCAGAGAAAGGTGCACTGTCAATCTGTGGGACATATTTTGTAGTTCCTAGTGTACCTTCTCTTACAAATTATTTTTTCTTGTTCTCTGCTTCACAGCATTATGTGGACATTTCCTGCTTCAGAACTAATACAGTCTTTGATCTTGCAGTGAGTCCTGAAAGTGAGACCTACAGTCAGGGCTCCTTCTTCTTCCTGCTTCCAGCACTCATGAAACCATTCCTCCATCCACACTTCAGCAGTGCACTCAAGCATGTGCTTAACATTAAGGTCATGCAGGACTTATGTATGTGATTAAAATTAAGCGTGCATTTAAATGCTTTGTGGAAGTGGGACCTCAGTGAGGATAGCTGTTGGATCAACCTGCTATGACCTCTGCTGAGCTGATTATAACTCAGCCTTCGTAGCACTCTGTTTTTCCCCAAAAGTCATAGTTTATTCAATATGTCTTTTAACAGAAACTGAAATGGTCCTTTTTTCCTTTTTTTTTTCTACAATGCTATTGCAAATTAATATTGATTTTTCCAACTCTGTAAGCATTTGCCATCATCTCACAATGGCAAATATTTCCTGCACTGCCCCACCACCAAACGAATTCTGTAGTACCTTTTGTACATTAAGAAAGCATGTGAAGTATAAAAATACTTCAAATATTTCTAATGTTTGCATAAAAGCAACAACAACAACAAAATCAATTTCTGTAAGAATGTCAAGTTTGCACAAATCAAGTTTAAGAGAAAAAAGAGGGAAGCTAGATTTCTGTCTGGACCAGAACAAAGAAGGGTGGCTAATGAGAGACACCATACAGACTCTTGCATTGTCCACTTTTTGGCCACTGAAACATTCAGAGACAGATTTGTTTCATTCTCTCTTCAGAAAGAACATTCTTTCCTTACTAAAAGCTCAGAGAGAACTCTGAATAAGCCTGTGGGATTGAGAAGCAGAAGGAGATTTTTAATTTTTGTTCTGCAGATTCAGATCTATGGATTATGCTTGCCTATTACCCTAAAGAAAAACAAAACTAAACAAAACAAAAAACGAAACGAATGAGATGATCTGCATCACTGCAGTAAACAGATTAGCCCTGTGTCATGTGAAAACTCCTCACCACTGCTGAGATTTAACATATGAGGACTCACCCTTTGGCACGTGGCCCTGCACGTCCATTCATTCTCACATTCCAACTGCAAAATATTTTTAATAGTGCTTCTCCAGTTTACCTACCATCCATATTATGAACAGAGACAGTTGATCTTCCTTCTGATTTTTAATCCTTCCCCTTTCTGTCCAGAAGGACTGCTTAACCTAAAACCTTAATCCTTAAGCTTGAAAAGTCTGTAGTCACTTGCCTTCATAACCATGTTAGCTTTATCACTGCATCATCAGAAGTACTATTTTTTTAACAGAAAAGTCGATGCGCTAAGCCTCTCCTGCAGCACTGAAGCCTTCTGATATTTCAGCCTGAGATAATGCCAGTGTCTTCGACCAGATTCATGGCTGGGACTCTTTTAATTTTAGATTATCTTAATTCAACCTCAGATAGCTGGGAAATCTTGGCTAATCGAGAGCCAAAAGACTACTAAACATTTCATGTCCTACCCTTTTGGAAAAGAAGTCCAGAGCTGCTTTCTTTAAAAAGACAGTTAAAAATTGGCATGAGAGTCCAGCACTGTAAAGTCAATGAAATCAGTGTACCACAATCTTGCTCGGGATGTTTTATTTATTTCTAAGGTGTTCCTGGCTTTGGTTGTACTCTTCTTCCATGAGCTTTACTGCAATTTCAACCTCTTTTTCTAATAAGAAGCCATTCACAGTCAAGTGTGTGTATGATGTTTTCCTTCTCTATCCATAAGAGATGGGAAAAGCATATGAAAGAGATGCTGAAAACTGAAATTCATTATTTCTGCCACTCATAGAGAACTTTTTTCTTCACTAAGGCAAGTATGTTGAAGGCACAAGAGATCTTGAAAGTCATTTTCCTTCTTGTTCAGACTTCTGCTCTTCTATGCTTTTACTATTCCATCCAACTATTTACCTACCTACAGCACTTACAATTCATTTCTTGATCTTTCCATTCTACATCTCACCAACTCAAATCTATTCAGCAATGATTCTTTTCAAGATATGCAGAACTTTTATACAATACATTACATGTCTCTATTTATAGATGATACGCAAATATAAACCACACATTTTTTATACTTTACTATCAGATTAGGTGATAGGAGATTAAATCAAATGGGGAGCATAGGGGTATTCATATTTAGCTCTCTGGTATTCATGCTAAAGAAAAGCTGAAATCTCTTCTTATCTTGAATGTTTACATTCCAAAACTTAAACATGTTTATAGTGCAGCACTTCAAAATTTTATTTCTTTCACTAAGGAAAAATGCAATTACAGACAATATATTCTGCCTGTTTTGTAAAATGCTAACTTTTCATTTTAAAAAACAGAGCTAATAAAGGCAGACAAGTTTAAATTTCAGTGGTTACTTCACGTGAAGGATTTCATTCTGAAAAATTTCACCCTGTGCAATTTCCTTTTTTTTTTTTTTTAATTAAAAACTCACAGGCGAAAATGATGATACAGTAAATTAATATCTGATAAAACAATTGACAGAAATTGAAGAAGGGGCCTAACAGAGAAGAACAGTTAGACTCTCAGTTTATAACTTCATGCCTAACCAATAGGGAAGGCATGCAAACATAGCATTAATTGCACAGAAATTTATAGGATTACAAGTTATCATATATGCTGACATAAATGTCTGAATTCCAGCAGTGGACCAGGCACTCCGTTACTGACTACATTTAACTCAGTTCTTCTGAAGCCACTGTCACCACACTGATACCTGCTGGTGGCCAAGAATGTGGGAATATTCACTCCACGCAGCACTGCCAGTATGCCCACAACAAATCTAGGTGGCTTGTATTTCCAACAGAAAAATGCCTCAAATTCCTCCTCTGAAGGATGCCTGCTTTGTTAGCTGGTAAAATAAAAGCATGAGTCTCCTTCCGATAATCAGTATCTAAGCCCTGCCCAAAGGAACAAAATGACAACTTACTCAATTTTAAGAATTTATGAAAGAGGAATTTCATCCAAATATGATGTGACTTTGATTTAAAAAAAATAACATCAAAAAACTTGCATAACTTCTTAAAAGCTAAGGCCTACATTGGGTTAGGTTAATGAATTAATGAGATTTGTTAGTCAACTGTATTCCTAAAGCAGAAAGCTATGTTGTATGTTGTAGAGATGCTGAAGTGCCAAGACTCTGGGATTTATTACGTTCTCCTTCTTTAATAATACCACAATACTATTTATTTTAACAGCATAAGGCAAGATCAAGACTCCATCTTATTTGGTCATTTACCTGAAAACTCAACCAAAAAAAAAAAAAAAAAGAGGAAAAAGAAAAAATGAAGATGCAAAGGGTATGTAACGTTTGTTAATTCACAGAAACATAGAATCATTGAATATTCTAAGTTGGAAGGATCCCATAAAGATAACGAAGTCTATTCCCTGGATCCACACAGAACCACTCAAAATCCAAACCCTGCGTCTGAGAGCAGTGTTCAAACACTCCCTGAACTCCAGCACTGGAGCCGTGCCCACCGCCCTGTGCTGCAGCCCCTTTCCCTGACCCCCAGCTGCCCTCCCCTGACGCAGCTCCATGCCGTTCCCTCGGCCCTGTTGCTGTCACACACAGCAGAGCTCAGCACTGCCCTCTGCTCCCCCTTGAATTAAATTGTGTAGTTATGTCCATGTGCACAATGTCATATATGATTGGTTAGAAGGGGCTTCCAGACACTTTACTGCAGCCTTGCACTTTGAACAACCACTGGCTTGTAGAGTCATAATTCCAACAAAGTGTATCTGATCTGCTGTACTGCAGAACAGAGTTATCAAACTGAAGTTTTTGAATATGGTAACAGAATCATAACTTGTCAAGTCATTCACTTCTACTTAAACATAGCTCAAATTTGCAGCTTTGCCCAGGCTTATTATGTTGGTCTCAAGTAGACTGAAGAACACTCTACCCCTTCACCCTCCCAAGTAGACTTAACTGGGAAAGAAAAAATTACATATAAGCAACAGAAGCAAAAAACATGTGGGATCAGACTGGTCAATGTGAAGGGAGAGATCTAAATGCAGAGGAATCTGAGGGCCTCTGCGGGAGTTAACGCTGTGAGGATAACAGTTACTCTTAAACTGAAGTATCACTAATACCCAACCCTGCAAACTATTTGGCCAAAATAGAACAGGCAATCCCTTCATCTCTGTAGAACAATCCACACTATATTGAGCTTGGATTGAGGAGCCTAAGGCTTGCCAAAACTTTGACTTTATCAACTGTTCTTTAATAGTCCAGCCAAAATCAACTTACTTTAACTGGTTGAAGAGCTTTCTGTTCTTTTCTGCTTGGGGTTCGTATAGCAGGCTCATCACTTGGGCCTCTGCATATTTCCAGTAGGCATTAAGCAAACCAGCTGAGGTCTGTTGCACATCCGTTCTCTTACCCAATTACAATGGGTCATCTGGGGTATACTGCTTACACAGTTGCATGCATTTGCATGCACATCGCCATTGCATGCATATGCTTGTGGCTATATATTTATACGAGACAAAGAAATGTTAAAGACATACACGTTCCTTTTTAAAGAGTGCTGTAGTTTGCAAGCATCTTAATAATGCCATTTCTTAGCACTGATACAAGCCCTGACAAAGTGCTGTGCTCTGTTCAGCATGTGCAGTGGTGTGAGGAGCCACTTTGCAGCAGGAACAAAGGACACTTCTTACTTTGGAAAGCAGCAGATTAGCTCCACGTTGGGCAATGTTCCCCAGAAGAATAAAGAGGGAAACCTTCTGAACTGAAGGATTGATGTTTTCTTCTACAAATGAGCAAAGTACAAGTATTCCTGGTAGGAAATGCAGATGTCTGGAAGGATGGCAAAAGGAAACAAATTATTTTGAAGAAAAAATTGCAAAGAACAACAACAAACAAAACCCCAGAGCCACAGCTCCAACAAGTGATTATGACAGGCAGCCCATAGACTTGGCTTAACTTTCTGCCTTGTGTTCTGAAGTGTTGGGTGGTTTGCCTGATAGAAGAGATGATAAAAGACATCATGGAAGAGGAGAGAGACACCATGCTTCTGCTCTTCTGCTTGTAAAGTTAAGACCAAAGGCAGACATACTGAAAAACAGCAAAAATACTCTTCCCTCTCCTTCTTCTGAAGCAGACAATGCTTTCAGTCTATGTGGCTGAAAAAGCAAGACAGAGGCTGTGCTGAGGAAGAGATAGCATACAGTGCTAAGATGATGGGACTACAGTCCAAGTAAAGCATCTTGTGGTGTGAGAAAAAATAGATGCATCAGCCCTCAAGGTTTGAGTCAAACTCCATTGAGGTTGATGGAAAGCTTTCCATTCATGTGAGTGGAATAAATGAATGATTCATGACATACATTGTTCAGATGAGCAGTTCCCCAAGACAAGAATGAATTAGAAGGTGAAGGCTCATAATGTGCATGAAGTGTTTCTTAGATACAGTGAACACAACAGGAAGCCTTTGATCTTCAAAATAACTATTACCTTACCTTCAACAGTGTAGAGCACATGCACAGTCCATCGGATGTGTACACTGTAAGCCCTCGTCTCTGTTATTATGCTGGTTTCACTTGAGCCACAAAAATGAGACACAAAATGGCAGGGTTGAGAAATGCTGGGTGAAAGTAGGACAGAAGCACAGGTCAGGACATCGTTTATGAAACATTGCTCTTCTGGCTTCTGCAATAATCAGATTGGCCTAGCATTCATTTTTTCACCTTTTTTTTCCCCTACATTAGGCAATTCAATGCATCCTGTAACCAATCCAACAGATAACTGAAGGACTTCTAGGCATTTGAATGCATGGGATTCATCAGGACTGCTCACATGTCAGAAGTAACACCAACCACTGATGTTTTGAAATTTTATGCAGAAAAGAAAGCAGCTATTAGCAACACAAGGATGGGTTTGTGGCTCTCATTGCTACACGTAGTAAAAGTAAAGTGCTTACAGCTGCTAGAGGTAGCATGATTAGTGAATATTCCTTTCCTCCTTTGTTGACTAATCCAGCCAAATCCACCAATGCCTCAAATTGGGTACAGACACTGTTTTCCTGATAAGTGCATGTTTCCTCGGGCAATGCTAGTATTGAAAGGTTCCATTCAGATTTTGTGTTCTTGCACTCATATTATGTCTACCTCATGGTGACCATTCAAACTTTTATTTGTTCACTTCCCTGTTTTACTTCTCTAGCTATTTTGAGTATACCGTAAGAAACCCAGTTTTCAAAAAGCTTGAGAGACTTTATCTTGAGCATTAGTCTTCAGTGTCAATTGTGCCTACACGCTTTTGAAAGATGCTCATGAAGTTATTTATGTAACTGCAATACAAATACTTCTATCAAATTTACCACAACCCATGAGCTACAAATTCCACTTGAATTATTCTGTAAATCTCAATTACTGGGGTTATAATTTTCCTAAATCCATATGCTAGTGGATGAATGTTTGATAAACTGAAATGTTAATATCTTTGAAATTTTTATAATGGAAGCGGTGTGAAAATACCCAGCCCATCTTATAAAACTCCTTATACTCCTATTTCTGTATTCAAGAATTCATATTAAAAAAATGAAGAAATTTTAGTGCTAGTCTTCTTCCACTTAAGCCTCTTTTTGGAGAAAACCATTTAAAAATAATAAAATAAAACAAAATAACCTATGTGACAATTAGGAACTTGTTGGGATTCCATTTACATATCACTAATGATTTATTTTTTAAATTGGATCTCCTGGAATTAGTTAATCATTTACTTCTAGATACATACAAGATAGATACTGCATAGATGCATGCAAGAATTATTCAGATTACTTCTGAGTTCACAGATTTTGTTGGAAAATGCAGTTTTACCAAAATGCCATAATAGGATTTTGGTTATTTTTAGTCAGAAAATGAATCATTAAAAAGAAATCTGTTGAAATATTCATTAAAAAAAAAAAAAAATTAAAAAAATGTCAGCCTGTTCTCAATCAGGCAAAAAATGATTTCAGGATATCTAAACTCTCATGAAGTTGAAAGTGTGTTTTCCAGCCAGCTTTAATTAAAATTTATTAAACATATCCAGTTATGAAATGAAACCTAAAATAAGAAAGGTGTCCAGATTCACTGGTGGCCTTCTATCATGTGCTTTTTAGAGCCTTTAGGACAGGCTTAATTCGGTTTCATTGGATGGCTGAAGTGACCCAATATAGCCATTGTTCTCGGGGAGATCAATTGAAAGCCACTGCATCTTGTTCTTCCGAAGGATAGGAGAGAGTAGAGGATGATTTATGTTCACCAGACCATGGAGAAGAGAATCATTCTGCCATTGGCAGAGAAGAGGATTAATAGGACTTCTGGCCCCAGGTGCAGGAGTACGTTTTAATAAACCAAATAAAATAATCAACAGTATTGAAGTTTAGAGCTTCTTCTACCTTTCATATTTCTTCTACCTTTTTGAGATAGGAAAATGTTAGATTGACCTCTGGACATACAGTACCTCATCTTTACAGCATCTGGCCTCAACTCTTTTTCCAGGTCAGTTCTTTGGTTTTCAATGCCATTGCCAGTCCTGATCTCAACTGTGAATACTCACTGGAAAAAAATGAGATTCCACAGTAGCTGGTAGTGCAGAATAAAAGATGTGATCAGAAGCAGGAAGATACCTCTTCCTGGACTACAAAAGGAGAATAAGCAGAACCCTCTTAAGACATGATACTACCCAGGTCTATTTAAAACTGATCATTCTGAAGGACAAGTCACTAATTTATGTGGTTTGCAAAGGCTGAATGTAAATGAGATTAGGAAGGCAGAACTGGCAAACCTGAACCAGATGGTAGCCAGTGGTGGATTTTAAGAGACCTTGGATATGCAGTGTAATTCCCTAACAACAGTACGGTTTTGCATCACCTGACAGAAATAAGCCTGAAATTGTAAGGAAACTATCCTGGTCTGTGATCTTTATGTTGTGATGACTTTTTTTTCTCTGGTGAAGGGTTGAGCTGGCAGGCTATAAGAGCTACCACACATACTACCTGAGGGCATTTGAGCAGTGGGTTCCTTTGCACTGGTGAATTTAACATAACAAGAGAAAGAATAACAGTTATACAGTGGAACTCATATGTCTATTGCAGTCTGCTTTCTATAATGCATGACTGCAATGCGAAATTCTCCATTAAGCTTACTGTTGTTCTATCTGGGACTCTAAGAGAAAAGCAAGCAAATAAAAGAATACAGTGCAAGGCTAAGTAAAACTGAGGATTACACTAAGGCAATAAAAATTAAAAATCCACCTACCCTGCGGTGTATACTTGCATTTAGGTGTCTTCATAAGACATATCTGCCTGTATCACTGCAAATCTGTTAGGTTTTTTGATGTTTTCTTCATATAATTTAATAACGTGATGTGGAAAATAACCTAATGCAAAAGTAGTGAGAGGTAGAAAGCCATGTAATAAAAGAAGAAAGAATGGCATCTTTGCCCGCTCCTTTTACAGTGGCAAGTTGATGAAATCAATGTCTAGTGTTCAAACTATGAAAAGGATTGGAAAAGAATGACAAAGTTTCTTGATTCCTTCAGGTAATATTTAAAGACACTGGAATGTATTGGAGTTTTTATATCTCAGGAACAAGGACCTCTACAACCATGTATGTGAAAATTAGCAAGAAGGAAAAAGAATAGAGCTATTCAACTTCAGATGAGCATTCTGGCCTCAAGCTCACCATTACTTGATTTGTTCATGTTTGAACAAGGTTAGATATCCATGGACAGAAGAACAGAGAAAGATTTTAAGCTTGGCAAAAAACAAAAAAACAAACAAAAAAAAACAACTGGTGTGTGTGACTTGGCTGAACAGTATTGGCTGATTGGCAAAAGATCTGGAATTAGATGGGTTCCAGGGTTGAAATGGCAGGAAGCCTTGAGTGAAATGAAAACGTTTGGCAGTGGAGTCAGAATCAAAAATATGTTCCAAGGTTTCTGCAACTGGATTTTTGCAACTGGAGCCGTGGGTCAGACAAGAAGATTAGCCTAAGATCTTGTCTACATGGGAAAAGGACTGGTTGTGCTGAAATTATGATACAACTATGGTTTGGCTGCTCATTTTCCCAAAGTAAACAAATCCTTAGAAAGGCAAAGAAATCATCATGAGAAAGACCCAAGTTTGGCTGGGCTTATCAATCAGACTGGACTATGGTTGTCTTGGAGCTAGTTAGTCTGAAGATGGCTTTCCGTCCTGCTTGTTGGGATAGACCAAGGAAAACAAATTTTGACAGATGGACATGTTAGTGAGGAAGCAAGTCCATCTGGCCTATGAACGCTGAGGCAAAAACTGCACATTTCACAGGAATGGCAGTGGACATCTTCTATGACTCACACTTCTTCTCCCTGTGCTCTTAAGTACTCATGCCCAGGGGACAAAGAACAAACGAAGAATTTAACTTAAGGAAAGAGGAGGATGTTTGAATAAACCTGTGGAATACTAAAGCATTGTGAATCAATGTTTGGTCACAGCAATTACATAATTTATGTAAAAAAACTGCTTAGCATCAGCCACATAATCTAGGGAGTGTCAAACCAAGTTGGGAAGGACATTTAGACCGCTACACCTCCTCACCAGGAAGCCACACTTCAGTCGGTATGTCAAAGGATTTTTGGTACCATGAAATCACATAGAGCTTGATTTTTTCATTGAAGGTACTGAAATTTGTGATGAGCAAGCTAAGGCAATTAATCATTCAGTACATTAATTTCAGGAACAATTAAGTAGGTAGGCAAACTAATTAATTTATTGGAGTCCCTATGTTTTTTCCAGTGTGCTATGAGTTCTTGTGCAGGCAGTTCCCACCTGCAGCTTGGAAGTTGTCAAGAGGGAAAATAGATATCATCACAGCTCTGGACTTTCTCACCTGGAGGGCACAAGAAACACTTTGAAATTAGGGAATAAAAACTTCAGAGTGATCCTGCTGAAATGATCAAAAGAGAAACAGTTCAAAATGTGGGGCAAGCTCTAAAGCTGATGATTAAGTTAGAAGGTGAAGAATGACAATTTAAGAACTTATTGAGATGAATGGGAAGGTACAAACCTCTTGGAGCTGTTAGTCTAGTCTCTCTGCAGACACAGAGGAGGTACCTGCATCAGCTGGTGTTTGAGTTACATTTATCAGAATTACCTTTCTGAAGACTGGAAACACATTATGCAACATGCAGACTTGGACCTTGGAGTACAACTGGTCATCAGGGAGAAGCTTCCAGAGAAGACAGCACCTGCAGCAAAAAACACCACCAAAGAAAAGCACAGACAAGCAGCCACAATAATGATAAGCCAGTCTAGAGTCAGGGAGCAAATTTCAATGCAAATTAGACTGAACTGGATCTAACTGCAGCACAGACGGGATTATGACCCTACATACATAATCCACCAACTTTTCTTTCTAAAGTGCTGCAAACTTCATGCTAACTTCCACTTTTTAATCCAAATATGATTACTACTAATATGAATACTACATATATGAATACTACTAATAATTACAAATATGATTATTTTCCTCAAGTTATTAATTTCTCTGTGTCTGTTTCGCAAGCATTTGGCTTGATTACCTTTGCTACAATTTCTGCTTTGCTATATTTCCTGATATCCACAATTTCTACTTCAACCTTTCACATACACTCTTGCTAAACATCAGCCTGCCATTCCAGCCATATCTCAGTGTTTTCCTAAATCTCTTTCTCTGGTTGCCACTTAGGATCATGTCAAATTCAAACTTCTATTTTTTTTTCTTTCTCTCCCCAGCTCTTCTCTTTTGCCTTTCCCTCCTTCCTCCTTCCCTCCTGTCCTCTTCCTCCTTCCCCTTTTCTCTTTCCCTTCCTCTCTAAACATCACATTTATTTTCTTAGGCACTTATATTCTTTCTCCCTACCCCTTCTTTATTTTTAAGGACCAGACATTGCTGAACTACTGCTCTTCCTTTCTGCTTGCAGTACATTATGAGGAGGACCAGATAAGTGGAAAATACCTGTTGAACTAAGCGCTATACATCTGTCATAACAACCTCTTCTACTTGCCCATTTAAAAGCATTCTCCTTTTACATATTCTTTTGTTTTCTTTCCCAAGGCTTTCATTATGATACATTTTCCACAAGAAATTTTCTATCTTGTTAAGTATGTTTATGTACATGTGTATGTAAAGATTTCAAGACCCAGGGCAAAAATCATGCTAACGTAATATAACTAACATATCTGTTACATCTCTGCTCAATCGTATCACTTCTCATTACATTCCATGTCAAGTTTTGATGCCTGGCATGTTTTACTATTAAAATAGTAAGTACTAGCTTGATTGCAGTACTATCTTTTGTATGTCTACACAGAAAAGAGTACCACCCACTTGCAGTTCTCAGATTTTCAGATAAATTAGTTCATTACTGAAGAAATGACGGATTTTTTCCCTACCATCTCCTTTTGAAATAATTCAAATATTAATGTATTAATTGGACAGGTGGCATTTACACAAAGACTGATATGTATAAATAATTGTTACCTTTCTGGAGACAGAATGGGTTGCCGAAATGTTTTTTGTAATTATATGTGGGAATTTTTTTTTCCAAGTATATTGGTGCTCTTTATGGGTTTCCTTTTATGTTCTTCTTCATTTTTCTTTTCTTTTCTTTTTTTCTTTTGGTGTGAGTGTCTTACCTTCTCCCAGTTAACATGATCTACCCAGTCACCTTGACTTTGAAGACTAAAACGTAGACTGGATTTCCATAAAGGTGCTTGAAATTTCTAATACTGAAATGGAGCTGTCTAAATGGAATCAAAATACACCCAGACATTTCCACAAATGAATGGGCGAACTCAGGACAAATTAGAACGGCTATAAGTTATGAAATATGTTTTGAACTCTACACAATAGCACATCTTCCTACATATGCGTTTAACTTTCATGATAAAATGACTGCCCACTACTGACTAGGTCATTACTTAGCATACAACACTGTAAACAAGAATTCACACTACAAATGGTATCTCCTCAATTTGTGAGAACGCTACAGCCAGCTGTAAAGATAAAACTGGAAACAATGTCTGTTTTGTAAATGAACCATATTCATATAGATGCAATAGTATCGAAGAAGAAAGGCTCCCTGGAAGTACAGAGTGTTGAAATAAATGAATGCGGAGAGAAACTCAGTAAAATGCTTAAAACGTAGGAAATCAAGGTGGGCACTAGGGAACTAGATAGCTCTAGAAAGTCGAAAGGAGTAGAAGAAAATAAATGTGAATATCAAAAATAGATTATCGTTCCATGAAACATCAGTGTATCACAGTGAAAGTATAAATGGAGAGAAACACATAATTTAAATAAATTACACCTGGAGGTAAAGAGAAAGTACCTAAAATAATTGGTAAAGATTATTGATTAAATTAGTTTCAAGAATGAGTCAGGCAGAGGTTTGAATTAACAGTATATCCACTGAAATCAAAGAAGACAACCAAAACTAGTTGAGGATTTGGCTGATCGTGTGGAGTTGTGGCATGGAAAAAAAAATGTGCCATAAATACGAAGAATTAGAACAAATTCAGTCTTTGAACAGACAGAAATAGAAAGCAGACAGTTGAGGAAGACCTTCATCTTCTCTAAGACCCAAACTTAAGATCATGATAAAAGTCTTCAACTGTTTTTATTGAAACGTTTCCAAATTAACAATAGCAATAACAAGCTCTTGAATAGGAAGGGTGTGCCGAACACAAATGCTGTGTTTCGTGGAATAAGATAGTGTTGGTATGTACTTGAGCAGTGTTCAATTTTCTGCAATGTGCATCCCTATACTCACAGGGAAAATGAATTGCAATTGACCCACACATACAACTGGGACTTCAGCAAAATCTGAGGAAGAAACAACTTCATTAGGAAATAAACTGTAAGCTGGAGTAGTTCAAAAGTAGGAGATAAAATGTATTGTTTCCTTTCTATACCTTGAGAAGCATGCAAGATGGGAAATATTCTATGCCTGAAATGCTTCCATGGGAAATGAAAATACCTACTGGGCTTGCTTCAAAAAATGAAACTTGGGCTAAATTTGTAATGTATCAATAAAAATGTCATCAAACTGCATATCCTAGACAGATTATTCAGCGCTACCAAGCACTTCCCTACAAAGCAAGAGATGGCCTTGCTCAATTTTATAGTGGGTCTACAAAAATTAGATATTGGAAATACTGTCTAGGAAGTGGAACTCTAATCTACTGCAAGCTGTATATTACATGGGTTGAATAGGACATATGGAATAAAAATTATTTGACTGGCACTTGAGAGATGAAGTTTTAAACACATTGAAGTGTTAGAAAGAGAAATCAAGAGATGCAAGAATTGTGTTTAGATCTTAAAATACATATATATAATGAAAAGAAGGAAAAGGAAAATCTGACATTTTTCAAGCATATGCAAGTAGGAATAGCTTTGTACTGAATCACATACACCTAATACATGTAGGGAGCGCATTGGAAAATGACCAGTAAACATACCCAGAGACCATTTATACCAGATGGGCAAATTCAAAACTATTGCACAAATCTTTCAGTCTCTATCTCTTCTGAAGACAAAAACTGTTTCTTTCGTGAAGTCTTGTCACCAGACAGCACAATATAATGTTGGGATATAATGTAGCTATAGTAAGCATCAGGCAGTTGTCATCCAGAAGATCAAATGTGGTAAAGTGACTGCAGTTTCAATCTCATTGACTCCCTCTAAAATCATGCAGAAGTTGAATGAAATCCAGCTGTGTCTCTGGAAGGACCAAATTTCATAGAATTTGATCTGCATTTATAGCAAAGAATATTTTGCTTCTAAAGATTCCAAAAGTGCCAAGTGACTTTATTTCACCTTCATGCTCATTTTATTTTTTTTTATTTTTTAGTAAGTAAGAAATAAAACAGGTCAGAATACACCTTCAGTGTCTTAGAAAAGTTTTATCACTGTAATTATGTGAAATTTTTTTTTACCTCAGATCAGTGTGTTGCCTATTGTCTGGTGGTATCCAGAACAAGATTCTGATTGACTGCATTTTATTCTTCTTCTGCTAGATCAAGTTGATCATTTCAAAGAGAATACACACACAAAATTCTAAACATCTGGGGCCATTTGTGATTCATGTTTCAGTTGCTAAGGATGTGCTTTGTTTGGTTCCAAATCTTAATACTTTTTTTTTTTTTTTTTTTTTTTTTTGCTAACTCCAATGGGAATTTAACTGGGCTCTAAATACAAGGATTTCTGCTGCCTGCACTCTAGGCATGTTCTGAGACTGGAGAAGTAATGTTCTGTAGTACTCAACAGATTCACCTGGATGTTTACTGTAGCCATCCAGCACCATACGCCCATTTCTCTTGGCTCATACCTAATCAAAAGGTTTTCAAGCAAGAGTGGTTCTCTTTGTAAAGCATCTTATTGGCACTTTGTCCTGGTGTAGTTATTAAAAGAAGTTGACAGTAGACACAAAAAATGTCCATAAATTTGCACCTGACAACTGAATATTCTGCCATTGCAGTCTACACATCTGTTAGATAATAAAGTTCCAAAACCCAATGAAACAAGTTCTCACCAGCACACTTCTCTGAACTTTCCTGCCAACAAAAGGTCTATCTTTCTACAGGTCTGCAGTGTGCAGTTTTCTGAGTTGGGCTTGCAGATAACAAAGTGATCTTATAGTGGGCAGCTTGCTCTTGGAGATTTCAGTCTGAAATCTGACAAAAATAAAATGCTTCACATTTTATTAGTAGGCTGAAAGTTTTAGGTTTTAATATAAGAGTCTTCTGATGGGTTCAAGGTAGCTTGGCATTGGATTATTTGCCTGTAAACCCTCTCAAATGCACTGTCCTCTAAAAGACTGCTGGCTAAAAGAAAATTCACTGAGTAGATATCTCTTGTCTTTCATAGATTGGAGTAGGATTTCTCTGCTTTCAACCAAGCCATTTCTCCTTGAAGTTCTTCACAATAAGTAAACCTTTAGAGGTTAAAAGAAGTAAGTGAGTTGCCAAGCTAAAGGTCAGAATGGCACATTTCTAATCTTCTTAGATAGGAGAGAAAAATTCCCTCAATAGCTGCAGAACATAATATTCTAGAGAGTGATATTCAGTTCTCCAGTGAGTTGATACAATGCTCACTTCTTACATAAGGACTGCCTTGGTCTGGTAGCGTAAAATAGCCATGAAGAAGTGAAGAATAAATAGGAAGTTCACTCAAACTCGTTGCAGGAGAAGGAAGAAAATCTTCCAAATCTGGGGAGAAAGAAAACAGCCACTTTCAGTTCTGTGAGAGGACACGAACAACAGTGCCTCACTGTTGATTATGTATAAAGAAGTATCCTTTCAGAGTCTTATTTTCCACACTGCTTTCCCGATGTCTCCTGCTCACTGAGACTGTTCACTGTCCATGCTAAATGTACCACCTCCCCACCCTGAGGAACTAATTAGAGCCTATGGATAAATGCGCTTTGCAAAAAGAGATAAAAATTTTAAAAAAATAAATAAATGAAAAGGAAAGCAGAAAGGCATCATCAAGAGGTCTGCTTGCCACTGTGCCAGCAGCCTTTCTTCTGCAGGGCAGCCCCCATAGGCTTCCATTGCTGCGGAACTGAGATGAGGGTGTCAGCCAACCTGAACCGTTGGAGGGATCTGGCCTGGGGATGAGGCACTTGGACCCAGGTCGGTCAGATTTCCTGGGTAGGCATGTGAAGTCCGAGAAGCTGGAAACCGCTTCCTCCCCTCCTTTCCCTGACCACACGGTGGAACACCATCTACAACCCCAGGTCGGGGGAGGACAGAGGGACTTAATTGCTTTGTACTACTGTTGTTTCCCAGAACATGTCTTCCTGAGTCCTCAGCCAAAACGGCCTTGGGACATCAATGCGGGCAGAGGCCAACATCCTCTCTCGCCCCCCCTCCACTCCCCCCCCTCCCCCTCCCCACCCCGCCACGAGCTCCGTCCCGGCTTTCCCACCGTTTCCCGCAGCGGGAGCCACCGCCGCCTTTGTCCTCACCCCGATGTCCCCGAGCCCCGCACATCGGCACCGGCAGAGAGGCGAACCGTCCGCGCGCCCCCGAGCGGGACTTCTGGCTCGCAAAGGCCATTAGGGCACCGGGGCGAGCCGGGGATCTGCCCCGCAGCAAACCCCCGTCCGGCGAGGGTCCTGCGCCCCCGTACTTGCCCTCCCCACCGCTCCAAGACCCGGCGGTCAGTAGCCCACAAAACCCAAAAGTCCGTGGGCGCGGAGGACTTTCCCCGCTCTTTCCTTTTTAATTTGGTGGGCTTTCCCAGCCTAAGCGTGTCCACCTCGGGCAGCGCTCGGAGAACGGGGAGGGGGGAGGCTGAAAGTCGGCGGGAGGAAGTTATGGACCAGCAGACCCCTGGGGAGGAGCCCCCCGCCCCCTTCTCCCCGCCGCTGCCCTCCGGCGCCGGGGTTCCTCGGGCCGCCGTGGCCTCCTCCCCGGCTCTCTCCCGCGTGGGTGGCCCCGGGTGGGCGCCCCGGCACCCGTGCTGCCCGCCGGGCACGGAGCTCCCCGCGGGACCGGCGCAGCGGGGGACCGGCCGCCGCCAAAGAACGGGGGGAGAGCTCAGGGTATCGTTTCCAAGCTGCCTCCGCGAAGACACATTTATTTACTCGTTTATTGTTTACTTATCTTATTTTTGTTCTTTGTTTTATCTCATTTCATTTTACCCTCTTCTGTTTTACAGTTCTTTTTTTTTTTTTTTCTTTTTTTTTTTTAAAAATTTTTTATTTATTTATTTATTTATTTATTTATTTTTCTCCCAAGGTTTGATACCCACTGCTCCCAAAGAATCCTCATTTTGGAATGAGATTATTGTTTCCCTAGAGGGTGGCTGGTCAGAAGTCAGGTGTTTTGGGGTTTGTGGTTGTGGGGTTGTTCTATTTCCTTTTTTTCTTTTTTTTTTTCTTTTTTTTTTTTCCTTTTTTTTTTTTTCTTTTTCTTTTTAATTTAAAACGTAATGCTGAGAGACAAAGGTAAATTATCTGCCTCGGCGTTGATGGTACGTCAAAGATTGCAAAGCCCAGGCGCTTTATTCCTGCGAAGACGATGATTTATAGAAAATTGCAGGCAGAACACATGCACATTCTGGCAGCCGTAAAGACAGTCCCTCCCTTTTCCTTAATGTTCTTTTATCAGCTTCTTAGGAGGTGTCCGCTTCATTTGTCTGCATGAAACCAGTAGTCTTACTAGGAATCTCCAGTTCTGATGTTTTTTTTTTCCCCTTTTCCTTAAGAAGGATTCTCTAAATCCAACAGTGCTCCTTCTGCCCAGATATTATCCTTCCTCCAATTTCTCACAGCACTTGTTTGGGGCGAGGGGGGAGCAGGGGGGAGCGGAAAGAGGAGAGGAGGAGGGAGAAGATCTTTCTCGTGTTTAGTGATTAACTTGCACGGCTCAAAGAAAGAGAAGGTTTAATGGGAGAGATCCTGCTTGTGTGCTTTGTGCTCACGGCGGTCTTGTGGATGGAAAGAACGGAGAGAGCATGAGTTTAATGTTTGACTAGTACCTGGGCGACCGATTTTTGTTATTTTATTTTATTGCTATCGTTAGCTTTTCTGCATTTGGTCTTCAGCTGAGCTGGGAGAGTTCAGACAATGAAGTTCTAACATGCCTGACCTCTCCCAGAGCCAGTAAAATCTGGACTCCTTTAAGAAGATCATCTCGGCTTCACCACTCTCATAAAACTTCCTCGGAGCAGGGGAGGGATCTCCCCCTCCATCTGAACCGGAGCTCTGTGGTTCTAGTCTCTCTTCCACCCATGCAAATTGCAGTGCTTGAGGGCTCGAGAAATCCCAGTGATGTTCCAATACCAGCCATGCCCTTGCGCTCAAATTGATTTTGCCTCATTCCCGTGCATTGATTTTCTGAGTCTGCACATAACTCCTAATCCCCCCCACCCCTCTACCCCCCTCCATGGTAGGCATAACCCTAGAAAGAATCTGACCTGGTGTGGTGGAGCTTGGAGGGCTGGGGGGGGGGGGAGGGGGGTCGCGCAAAAGAAGGAGTTAAGCACAGTGCTTAATAGAACCAGGCTAAATATAAATGCAGACTACAGCAGCTTTGTCTTTGCTGGCTTGCCTTCATCACCAAGATACCTTCCTTTGTGAGCCTTGATCGTTTCTTTCCTCTGCTTTAAATAATCTGTCACAAAAGAGCAGACGACTAGGTGTTGGAAGGCACAAAACTTATTTTAAGTGGGATTATTTATTTTATTTTGCACGTCTCACCAATGTAGGAAGTGATTTGGTGCTCGGTAGTACAAGCTCTCTTTTCTCCTAGATGCTTGTGAGAAATAAAAAACCTGGAGATGACTGTCTTTATTTCCGGGAGTAGACTTCAAAATACGTGCCAGAAATGGACAATTCGAGTCTCCTTTCTCCACATCAAATGCGAGCTGGAAGGGGGATTAAAAACCAACCACGTGGTAGATCTGGTTTTATACTTTGCAACCTCCAGCTCCATTTATGTTCTTTACCCTGCTCAGGGAAGATTAGTCTCTAGATGGATGTGTCTGAGGGATCACCTCAGGGGCAGATCTGCATGCAGAAACCGGTTTTTGCCATGGCTGGAAGAAAGCTATGACCCAGCAGAGCGCTCCATCCCAGCGGCTCCCCCAGCATCGCAGGAGCTGCTGAGCACTCCTGGGCAGGAAGCTTTGTGAAGGCAACAGCTTGGAAGGGGAAGCTCTTCAGATCTTTCCCCCTCCTTCTCCTCCTCCCTGGCCCGTGAGTGATTCAGTGTCCCAAACCTTAACTTTTTGTTACCACCTTCCTCCTCTTAATCTCCTTCATCTTCAACACCGCCTCCTCTATCACTACCATCTTCTCCTCCATCTGTCTGCCTCCTGGATCTCTCTTGTTTGCTCGCTCTCCCCCCTCCTCTTCCACCTCCCTCCTTCTCTTTCTTCTTGCCTTTTCCTCCTCTCTTTTCTTCTCGTTTCTTTCTCCTTTTCCTCCTCTTCCCCTACACGTTGTTGTTGTTAGAAAGGATTCTTGCACCCCCTGGTGCTCTTGCGTTTTGTGTGGTAGGAGAGGAGATTGTCTTCTTTCTCTCTCTCCCTCTGGTTGCTCATTATTCAGAGAGAGACACAGAGGGTGAGTGAGAGAGAGAGAGAGAGACGGATATCTCAGGTCATCTGCAGCTGCAGCAAACCAGTGAAGGAGAGAGAGAGAGGGAGAGAGAGGGGGGGAAAGCAGGGAAAGATGGCGATCCTCCATTGCTGAGACCTGGCAAGGAGCACATGAGACTCACAAAACAACTTCCACAACAATAACAAGAAGAAGAGCTAGGCAGAGAGGAAGAGGAGAGGAGACAGCAGCAAGAGCAGCAGTGCCGGGACGCTCCTGTAAGTTCTCGCAATTAAAACCCATCTCCGGTTTGGCATTGGAGAGATCATCTCTCATGTGTGTATCTATATACCTCTTTTTGTTTGGTCTTCTCTCTCTTTCTTTCTCTCCACCACCTTCCTCTGAAACCCATTCATTCGGCCAACGGAGGAAGGAGGAGGAAAGAAAGGAAGAAAAAAAAAGAGGAGAGGGAGCGAGAGAGCGGGGTGTTTTGTTTGAGAGAAGTCTCTTGCATGGAGGAGGAGAAGAGGAGGAGGTGCTGGTGGTGGTGGTGGTGGTGGTGGTGGGAGGAGGAGGAAGGCGGTTAATTAATTTTTTGTTGTTGCATTAAAGGGGGGGTATGGGGAGATAAGTGAGATATCAACCGAGCTTTCGGGGCGGGGGGTGCCCGTGTGGCTATGTGTGTGTGTGCGAGGTCTGGATGGTGCTGTGCGTGTGGACTTGGATCAGAGACGGGAGAGACACGGAGGAGAGAAAAGCTCCGTGCTGGCACGACCCAGGCAATCGGGTGACCTCTTTCTTCCTTTCTTTCTTTCTCTCCCTCTCTCCCCCTCTCCCTCTCCCCGTCCCCTCGCTGCCCCCGTCTCGCCGCTGGTCCCTCACCGGCGGTGCTGCCCCCGTCGCCGCGCTCCTGGAGTTGGGATGCGGGGGTCCCCGGCGGCGCGGGGCTGGGGGGCTGCTGTGCCCGCAGGAGGCTGCTCGCAGGAGGACAGCGTTCGGCTGGAGAGCAGGAGCCATTACACACGCTTCTGCTCTCCTTTGAGAGAAAGAGAGCGAGAAGGGAAGAAAGGAATGGGAAGGAGCCCACTTCTTCTCGCTCACTTCTCCGACGTCCCTACCTTTTAACCAGGCAAGGGAGAAGGAGCTTTCTCCCCTGTCCCTTTCTCCACCACCCGGAGCAGCTTTCTCCCTATCTCTCCCCCTCTTTCCCTTTCTTTATCTCCCTGTCCTCCATTTGCAAGCTGTCTGCTTTGGTTCCAGTCCAGGCTCCACAACACAAAGCTTCTCCTCGCTCTCGCTCACATGCACACACACAGTCCACAGGGCTCTTTATGTCTTCTGGAGTAACCTTCTTCTTACCCCCCCCCCCCCCTCTCCCCAGCCCCCCTCCCGTCCTCCTGGCTTTGTGGTTTCTATTCTCCACACAGAGAGATCCTCCTGGAGCTTCATGTGGTTGTGATCTGATAGGATTCCTCCCCCCCTCACATCCCTCTTTTGGGGGAGAAACGGGAAAAGTTTCATTCGTTTTTCTGGTGTTTGGAAGGAGAAAGACCTTCAAGTTTGAGAGCTTTCTGCAGCTGCTTTTGTGTGTGTGTCTGTGGGGGTCTGTTTGTCTCATGAAGCTGCTTGCATGTCTAAGAGGAAGTGACTAGTTTGGCAGAGAGCTGTGATCTGAGTCAGGTAAGCCATGTCATGTTCTCTAGCTCCACCAGAAAATGGAGGAGAGAGAGAGTAGACAAAGCTGAGATGGGAACTGCTCCTAACATCGTGGATGCCTATCCATGTTTTGAAGCTTTGCTGGCAGAAGCTGGCTTAATCATGATTTTTTCCCCTAGGGTTTCTTCAGTTTTTTCAATGTACAACATTGTGATGGGTCTTCTCTCTGACTTCATGCTATCAGGAAATGAGGATTGGAGGAAATTGTTCAGATTCTCCTTCACACAGAGAAACACATCCTTAGGCTTTTTTGCTCTTATGCTTTCATGTGGAGGTCACCTTTCTAGACATTTTTCTTTGGTTAAAGACCACAGAATTTAGGAGGTTGATCAGTTGACCAAAGAAATCGTGTATATGTGCATATATTTATAGATTTCTGAAAGCATTTGGAGGTAAGTGTACGCAGCTTGAGGCTGCTCAGGTTCTTCCAGAGAATGTCATGAAATGTCATTTTTTTTTTCTAGGTGATGCTGTTGATGCCTGATTTATGGGATTTTTAACTTCTGATTTTCAAGAGAATTCCTTCTTTTGGGTGTATTTTAAGTTAAGATGGAATATTTCTCCCCACTCACTAGATTGCATTAAAATGATATTGGCAAGATTTTAGTAGGTTCCTCAGAGCATCATAAAATACATAATTTCTCTTGGAAAATATGAAACAGTTTTCACAGCTGTCTTTTTTGGTGTCTTAAAATCTATTTTTTTTTTTTTTCCCTGAAAAGTTATGGCAGCATTTTTGTTATGGTTTTAATGTAATTATGGAAACCTAAGATCTTTAAAGAGTGATAGCAATTGAAAATGAATTTGTCTGATTTTCTTAAGCCATCTATTTAACTGAAATCATTTTGGGTAGTCTCAGACCAGGCCTCGCTCTTTTTCCACCAGCCTCGATTTGCACAACAGTTGCATAGTAGATGCAGCTGCACATAAAATTCAAGCTACAATACTGAAATGCATGAAGGGGATACCAGGATGAAGCATGCCCAGTTTGAAGGCACAGCTCCATAGAAAGGTAACATTCATATATAGAGTGTCCTGATGCATTTATGAAGGAATGTGCAACATATAGGAGGTACAAGTGACAGAACAGGAAATTGGTGAATCTGAATCAAAGCACACCCCAACATGGGCACCAAGAACAGAAAGATTTGATAATTGTTATGACTAGAGTTGGAGTTGGGATGCGCCTCCCACAAGGTTAAAATCAATAATTTTTTATT
>NW_024962261.1:10467353-10652541 GCF_019238085.1 Lagopus leucura
GTGGAATAAATGCCTCAGTACATAACTTAATACATCTGGAAAGTATACTGCCTCATCAGCTGTGCGTTATGTTACTTCTGGTAGCTTATAGGTCACCCAACGTACTGAGACATCTTTCTGAAACACTTTCAGAAGTGGCCTGTGAAACACATTCCAGGTCTGCTTCACCTTATACTTCAACAAAGTAAGGAGTTGGGTCAACTACTTAATTTTCTTTTTCTCCTTGAGGTGATGTCCATTGATGCATTTCACAGTTTCTGTGCAGGTCTAATTCAGCAGCAACAGAAGGTAATGAGAAAGTCCTCACTGACATCTGGTGGTCTGGTCAGATCCAAAGTATCCACCTCCTCTACTAGAGATACAGTCTCCTTATTGTGCTACATAGTTCAAAACGAATTCCCTGTAATTTGAGAGGTCCTCTCATTGTCTGCCTGCAGACGCGTTGCTCTTGAATGTGGCAGTACAAGAGCAAGCTCGAGTAAGTTAAACTGGGCATCTTCATGGGAAGGTGTCTGGGCTCTCTCCTGCAGTGGCAGGCACCCTGCAGGTAGGAAAACGTCACTGCAGCAGTTTATGTTGGAGTGCGGCATTACTCCTGCGGGAGTTTTCTTTATAATGAGTCTGAATTGTTGTTAGAGTATAATATCTTAATGATGGTCCTTGCTGCAGTCTTCCCAGAGTGAAATCCACCTTGCTTTTAGCTGAGTGACTTCTATTTTTCAAACCCAAATAAATACATAAGTAAGAATTAGCTCTAGAAAAATAATTTCAATTCATGAACTAGTGATGACTAGCATGTATCATGTCACAAGGCACAAATTTTCTTCATTCAGTTAGTGGTGTTCAGTTGCTTTTGATTTATGAGAAACGAGCACCAAGTGCTTGTCTATGGTGCAGGCTCTAACAGAAACTGCATTCTTAGGTTGTTCTTAAGTATGTAGACTTGCTTTTCTTAATTGCTTTTCTTAACCCCATTAGACATAACCTATGGACTACTACTTTAAAAATATTTAAACAATGAATCCATTTCCTTTTACATTTTTATTAGGTTGATAATGAACTACATTCAGGAGAAACTTAAAATATCGTGTTTGTTTCTTTCTTTATTTCTTTCTTTTTTCTTTTGAAATTTTAATTCCAGAAAGTATTCCAAACATTAATGTGTTAAAACACACTTTTGGTTTACTTGTATATGCTCAGGCAGTGAAGATATGAATACATAGCTGGACAGTGGAAATGGAAAGTAGAGCAACAGCAAGCATAAGCGAGAGGAAAAAAAAGATGGCCAATTCAATCCAGCAAATTTATAACCATTTTTGGAGCGCTGTGATTGACTTTTATGAAGATGTGGATAATTGAAAAGATAGTTGATAAGTATTGAAGGAGAACTATGTTCAACATAGATGTCTGGACATCTGGCAGATGTTACTCTGGGCCCCAAGGAATGGACAAGTTTAATTTTAGTCTTAGAAAGGAAATGGGAAGAACCAAAGCCTTATAATAGTACGAGTTACAGTGTAAGGAAGGTTACTTCAAAAAAAATCTCAAAGATGTCTCTTGAAATTTGGAGCTCCCAGAAACAAATGTGAATGATTTTGTTCTGTGAATTTTCTGATAATTCCAAACAACATGTGGAGGGACAGTATAAACTGAGATTGCTCCAGTTTGCTCTAACACTTTCTCTGCGTGTTGTTGTGGATAATTACTTAAATTGAGCAGAAGAACATTGCTTTGTAGTAGGAAATTGCAGAAAAGGAACTTCTATCCATGAAATTAGTGAAAAGATATATAGTATTCATTAATTAACATCGCCCTGTTATGAAGCTATCACTAACCAAACATAGTGACAAAAGTCATAGAAGGATAATTATCCAAAAACACCCAGGGAGATGCTGAACTGAGTGACTGGAAGAAGCATGCTGGTAGAGAAAAGAGATGCTCTTCTGACAGACCAGGAAAGATGGTCCATGGAGACCCATCTTTGACTCTTTCCAGGTATTATACTTCTCTATATTTTGCTGAGTTTCCTGTGCATTGTAGTAGAAAACCATATATATGTATGTGTGTGTGTATACACGTACATATTTGTGGATATTTCTCTATTTTGAATTGAAGTGATGTTTCTTGTGAACTTGTTTCAGTTGAAAAAGGTCATCTTCTACTATGATATCCTTAAAGGATATGATCAAGCATGAATTTCTAATTGGCAAAATGTCTTAACTTCATCAACATAAATGCTTGCTGTCTTTTCAAACAGTTGTTCACTTCTAGATAGTAACTAATCGAGCAGTCCATCTGAAAGAGTTTGTTTAAAGGAAATCCTTCAGGTAGGAGTAAAATATAACATGAACCAATAGGATGTAATCAGCAGTCACTGAAATAGGAATTGAGGAGGACTGCCAATCTTACTCTACAAGGAGTGTGAAAATTTGAGGGGAGAGAGGAGAACAGTAAGAATTAACGTGGCTTAAATATCTGCTAAACTGTGGATACTTAAGTTCCTCAGAGAGAGCAACTCAAAATTTTTAGTGAAAGAAGTGCTGGAGAAGTTGGTGTTGGTGCAAGACTTCAGCTGCTGGCAGAGACACAGTTAACATTGTAAACGGTTGAACTTCAGCATGGCACTTCTCCAAATGAGTTGACTGTTGAAAATAAAATGTTCCAGAAGAACTGGGAGAACAGGAAAGAAGTTAAAATAGCATGGCTTGTATGCCAGTGCTGAAAGAAGAAAAGAGGGGAGGAAGGGAGATAGCTCAACTTATGATAATTATCTTGTTGGCTGTAGTGAAAAGGCTGTAGCAGAAGATTCCAAATGAGGGGACCAGATTTAATACAATCTGAATTATTGCGCTGAGTTTTGGAAATATTCTTCTACTTTCAAATTGTGTTTGGGAAGTTGAAAATATGGGTAAATAAAAAGTCACATGAGATTGTTTTGAGTTCTGTTCCATTTTTGTTGGTTTTTTTTTTTTTTTTTTTTTTTTGTTGTTGTTGTTTTGGTTTTGTTTTTTTGCTTTTTGTTTTTTTTCTTCCCCGCTTCGGGAAGAATACAAAGATGTAAAGTGTGCCACTTATCTCTTGAGCTTCATGAAGCTGTGCCATATGTTGCAGTCCAAACGCAACCCTGGAAGGGTTTGAAAGAGGGGTTTTGTGATGGGGTAAGAGGAATCTTTATTTCTGGTTTGTCTTATAGTTGAAATATGTGGGCTTATGTACAACATCTACTCTTTCTCCTGAGTTCTCTTCTGCTTTTCAACAGTTGCATGGAGTTGTACAGTTGCTTTGTTCAGCTTGAGTCAGTCTCTGTTACTGCTCTCATCTTAAAATATCCTTGGTTAATCACTGCTTGAAGGAGCTTCCCTCCACCATTGGTTATGCTTGCTTTGTAGTATTTTCTGAGACATACTCGTTATTAGAACATCAGTCCTAGACTGAACAGTGATGCTGTGCCTTTTATTTCTCCTTCATCTTCACTTCTTTGTTTCTGGCTTAGCCTTTTTGATGCCGTTATGGACCTTCACAGCTGCTGTCTACAGTGTTTCTTTGGCTGTGGCTTGAAACAGTTTACTGGGTAGAAGATGGTAAAGATCCCTCAAGAAAAAAAATGCTTGTTTGATAATTTAAAGAAGATGGAAATGAGACATCTCAGGATGTGCTGTCATTGTTCTTGAGTGGAGTCAAATACAGTCTCTTTAAGAATACATGTTTAATAATGTCAGCATAGAGCTGTAGGCACAGCGTCAATGTCATGAGTGATTAGGAAGGACTTACTGAGAGCTTATCAGGGCAGCAATCATTGCAAGGCCACTGTGCTGAGGACAAATAATTCTGAGAAAGCCCTGGATTCACTGGGCTACTGTTAGTTTTCAGTGGTTAAATTCAAGAATGTAGTTGAAGTGAGTAGCTTGTTTTTTCATGGTGGAAGATAAAACAGTCTAATTGGGAATGTGCAGGAAATTGAGGAGTTATTTTACATCTAGCTTCTTCTCTCCCTAGGATGCCTATGTTTTATGCCTGTGTTTTGCCTTCTTCCAATGCCAGGGAAATGTAATTAACAACTTGCTGTTCAGTTAAATAATGGGTAGTCAGCAGAACTGGACAGTGTATTTGTGGCACCCTTTTTTTTTTTTTTTTTACAGGTACAGCCTCTATGCTGACCTGAAGATTAAGAAGTAGGATGTTCAGCACTGGCATTGTTGCTATTAAAAAGCTCTGGGAAGGGGCCTGAGAACCCCAGCTGCTGCTGTGGTAGAGGAAGTTAGGCCTTCAAAGGATACAAGGATTAGAGTGTCAGGAAAAGTAAGTGGTAGCATCAGCACAAGTAGAAAATAGGCATAGCTATTCAGCAAACAGAAAAGTAGGCTAAGGCATGCCATAATTATGTGTAGTGGAAATTTGCTGCTAATAGAGAAATTGCGTGGGGTAGAGAGGCAGGAGAATGATTTTTCAAGACAAAACAAAGCAGACATTGCAGAGAATGATATAGGAAGACTGAGGATTCAGTGTGCTCGTGATAATGTGAAAGAGAAGACTTTGTTTTGAAAGATGCTAAAAATGGAATCTTCTGATGTACATGTGGTCACTGTTTCCGTGGCCTTATAGGACAATAGGGGCTTCTTTGCACTGCCTGAGTGAGCAAACTCTTCCTTCTCACTTTCAGCTCTTAAGGTTCAAACAGTGCTGCTTCAGGGTGGTACCATTAGTTATGGAAAGAAGGCATCACAGGATATTCCTTTTGGGAAGAAGATGGGTCATACTGGATTGGTTTGTTGTCATGCAAATATTTCAAAATAAGATAGCTACTTATCACAAGAATCAGGCAAACACATACCTCCCACACATTGTCCCTAGATCTCTCATTGCTGGCAAGGAAGAGAGAATACTGGGCGAATGTGACACTCAGAACCTGTGCTCCAACAGCCCATATTTGGAGTTTTCTCCTGCCTTACAAATAAACAGAGTAGATAAAGACTACATGTGCAGGAAAATTAGGATTCAACATGAGTTTGATATGCAGGGCAGTGCATTTACCTTCTTAACAAACTTGACAGTTGGTTGACTTGCTGAAGACTTCAGTGTCTCTCTGGAAAAGTGATCATTACTAAAATATTCCCTGTAGTCCAAAAGCCAGAATTCAGATATCTTATGATCCTAAAAAGTTTTTTTTTTTTTTTGCTCTCTATTTTCCTTTTCTTGATATTAAAGTGACAGTTCACATAAGTCCACAATTCCTAGCTCAGGTTGGGAGCAGGATTGGTGGAGGCATCTTGCTTGTATCATTGGTAGTTACCCAACAACTCCCTTTTCCTCCCCCTTTTCCTCCCCCTTTTCCTCCCCCTTTCGTCCCCTCTTGGATTTAGCAGGGATATTTGAAATTAAGACCTTGGTAATGGATTCTGGTGATATGTTGAAACAAAACCATGTGTAGATAAGAAAATTCTCCTTTTGGGAGCGGTTCTGGTGTGAGACTGGAGCAGATCTGCAAACACATGGAGAAGGCAACTGGAGATACCTTCCATTTTGCTATTGTGTCACTGCTCTCATTCTGACCGATCATTTTTTCTTAGGTATGTTGCTGCTTATGGTGAGTATGGAAGAAGGGATTAATTATATATATAATTACATATATAATATTTATATATTATTATATAGTATCTACTTAGTTAAGTTGCTAATGCACTAAAGTCTGAGAAGGAAATGGACATAAGAAGTCATCACAGTTTCTTCTGTGTTGTGTGACAAACAGTGTTGTCAGAAACATAAATAAATGTCAACATGAACAAATTGGAAATGATTTATCTTTTTATTTGATTGGAAGCTCTGATCATACATTTCAGTTTTTCCCTTTCTTGTATGCATCTGGGTAGCTTTGGCTGCAGGAAACAGGACTTTGCAGCACTGGTAGGCCCTGAAGCTGTATTTCTATTATGCCCAGCTAAGTAACTTGACAAGTGTAAAAATGTTAACAAATGGCTGATGGAAAACTGGAGCTGCCAGACAGCTCTCAGCCCTGTTAATTAGCTTCCTGACTGCTGAATTGTCTCTGCCCTCTCATATGGCCATAGCTTACAGCCTTACAAGAAAGGGTTTGGGGTCCTGGCCAGGAGCACATCCTTAAAGCTGAATTCATGTAACTTGAAGTCAGTCCGGACTGGTACTTTTTGGTCTAAATGACCTTTTATCTTCAATGGGGGAGGGAAGTAGGGAGAAAGCGTATCAGCTTTCAACTATGTCAGGTCGTATAGAGGTCAAGTTCTCTTGTCTGTGATCGAGCATATGGTGTAAAACTGCCCTGTGCACAAGAGCACCAAGACTTGGGGAGAGGAGGAACTTATCAGGCCTTCAGCAGTAAATACGACTGAAGGCCACTGTGTGAATCAGCATATATGATGGCTCTCTACTTTAGGATTGCAGGATTCACATTTGAAACTTTGGTGGTGCTGGCCAATGGTGCATTTCCACCGTTAGGCTGAGGAGAAGCAATTGTTTCTCAAGAGCATGCAGGTTTCTCCTGCCAGGTTATCCACACCCGTATAAGACTGTATGAAATCCTTGGCTCCAAGGGCATAACTGTGTTACTCACTGGAGCTGCTGAAAAAGTGAGTCAATGTATTTGGGTCTCCCAGCTGTGTGAACGTATGAGTAAACCTGAGTTATATTTAAATGATCAGATTACAAAGATGATAACATACTACAATGAATTTTCCATTCCACATCCACTCTGCAAATACACTGCTCTCTTTTTGTGGTGGAGGAGGATAGAATACAAGAACTTCTGCGTGTTACGCTTGTGAAGAGCCACATTTAAAAAATGCTGAAGTCACACTCAGAAAATGTCTTTGAGATCAAAAGCCTTGAGTCAGAAGTTGGTTGGCAGGGTGACAGGCAGGTTGACCAAAGGTTGAATGTGGTGTTCTCTTGCAAAACGAGCATGAAACGCTTGTTGCCCCCCATGGTTCTTCAGTGCTTCCACAGGTTCACCCATGTTACTTCAGCGGTGCACAGGAACATAATTTGCTTACTGGTGTTATGTCCATATCTCTGAAGATATTTATTTTAAGAATTTATGTCTACATACGTTTGTTAATACTGTACTGTAATATCAGATGGGCTGCTGAGACCTCAAGGGGGTGAGCAATCTATTTTTAGTGTGTTTGAAGGGTAGATGATGTTTCAGGTTGTGGAATGACTTTCTGGGGGGCCTGTTACCATACACTGAAGTTTTGTATGTCATGGCAGTGGAGAGCAGTCATATGATGATGAGGTAGTAACTTAAATGGGATATTAAAGAAATCCTCTCTTTGGGGAAATTTTAAAGATAGATGGAGCTAAAATGCTGCATATACACTTGTTTCCTTGATATACTGAAGACATCTAATCCTCTTTACAGGTGAAATGAGCAGCCTGCTTATGAGCTGAAGGCAGTGCTTGCTGATCTGTTGACATCCAGATTGGAGAGTTATTCATGTCTAAATAAGAATTTCAGTATTAAATGACCAAAATACTGTTTAGTTGCCCAAGTGGTATAAAAGAAGACGGTTTGTCATCTCCTTCCTTCCACATCAGAAGTTAGTGAAATGTAGGAAGTTTGATAGTAGTAGTGCTGCCCTATTCAAATGTATTTGAGATCCCAGCCCTACAGAGACTGGAGCTTTGGGTTGAGAAGACTGCCTCTTGCTCACAGCAACCTGAGCAATGACTCCAGCCTCGCTTTGGAAGAACTGCACTGTAGTGGTAGCCCTGGAGAACCATTTGTAATGATTTATTATGGTTAGATTTTATGTGAATTGGCTTCCTATTTTCTTTGGAAGGCAGTAAAACTGCAGCTTCTACAAGATTCTTCTTACATTCCTGGAATTTTGTTTTGTGTGCAAGCATGTGCATTTTATTTATTTATTTAATAACGCCTATCATTATTAGGAACGTTAACAAAAGCTTTATTAATAGGTCAGACTTCATCTAGCATTGCATTCTCTTGTTAACGCACTAAATTTGGCAGATAAGAGAAGATGGGGGCTAAAGCCCTTTTCCTGTAATAGCCTATTCATTAGAATAGTGCCAGTGATCTGATTTTGAATTTCACTGCGGTTACTCCTATGAATAAACATCTGAAGATTGAATCTTCAGCAACATAGACTAATTCTTTAGGAGTTCTGAGGAAAGCACTTGGAAATCGCATCTTGCACAGGAGATGCCCTCAGCTTTCAACAACTACCACCTACTTAGACAAGATGTTCATTTACTGTTGTTCACGATGGCATGGTTGTAGCTGATTTGCAAGCACTAATGGGAGCTAATTCAGTAGGTAATTATTTAACTTTCATTTATGTGCTCCTTTTCTTTCATTCTCACTTTTTAATATATTGACAAGGAGAAAATTTGCCATAAAAACTTAAGTTTGACTTCAGCTAACGCTGGCATGTCCCTGAAGAATGGTTACATATGAAGTTCAGGGTGCTTTACTGAGAACAGTTGGGTTGCTGTGCTGCCTCTAGATGATTCTCAAGCATTTTGGATCCTCATCACTAACTCCGGTGTTTTTGGAAGCCATGACCTTCCACATATTTTTGCCATTAAGGGAAGCGTTTTAATAAATACTAATATGGTAATTACTTGTTCAAGACAGAGGTGCTTTGGATCAGGGAAAATGTAACCTAGACCCTTTTACTATGACAGGAGTGGGTACATTTGCATATGTGTATATAATGCAAGTTGCTATCTACTACGGTACTTTGGTACTTTATCTGGCAGATCATTTAAATATTTACTCCAAAAGGTCTTGTTCTCTGTTGGTTTGAAGCAGTGCTTCCAGTTATTTTTAGGTCATTTTCATCTTAGCAACCCTGCTGGAGATAAACCAGACACAAGTGCAATAAACTGTTCCTGCATTTTGGTAGAAATTAATAAAATAAAGTTTAATGGTTTGGTCCCAAGGGAGGAACAGACCATCTGGTTAGCAGAAGGTTCAGCCAAGTAATACAGTGCTGAGAATGCCACAAACCAATCTAGAATATCTAGTAATGTGTCCAGTTGCTGCATGTATTAAGCATTGAAATGGTGCTTTCAGATCTGCAGAGCCAGCAGTTCTGTTACCACTGCTGTGACGCAGGAGATAATTCTGTTGGGCAAGCATCAGCATGGGGGTGGATCTACAGTACAGGATGTGTAATGTCAACATGAAGCATGGGAGCTGGCAGTAAGAAGGAAAGCAGCCATTTCATGCCAGTGCAGGAAGCCTAAATAGATTTTTTTCCCCGTGCGTCTTGTCTCTTTATGCTGTTTTCATACTTGGTGCTAAATGATTATCTTCTACTTTGTCATCTGAAAACTCCAGCCCAGTATGGTTTCATTTCATTCTCTTTTTGAAGCTATTTGTTGTTTGTTTGTTTGTTTTAGACAAGCGAAGTGCTCTCCAAAAGCATGTCTGATGGATTTTAAAAGGGGTTGGGGGGGAGCTGAAGGGCTGAGCAGATCTGGAGGAAGAGTTCAGTCATGTGAAAGTCCCAAGCTTCAGATGAAGTTTCATTGTAGATCCTTTAGGCTCTAGGCAGACGAAGTGTGTTCAAAAGCTGTAAGCATTTCAGAACACTGTACTGCAGCTGAGAAACACACAAAGGTATGAAATACTGCAAGTGACAAAGCATAGTCTTCGAAACTGCAATGACCATGAAATGATTAGAAATCTATTATAATTGTTTCTGCTTTCTTTTTTAGCAGGAATATCTTACTAGAATTTCTTTTTCCCCATTTGGTTAAAACTAGTGACAAATTACTATGACACCATTTTTAAGTGCCAAACAGTTAAATTACTGTCCAGGAAGAGAATTTACACATATGTTTGCCAGGCATTCTATGGACTTTTGAATCTTAAACATCTAGTGATTTGTCTTCGGTCAGCTCAGTCACAGACTGATGGTTTTTTTCCTTGTTTTTTTTTGGTGGTGGTGGTTGTTGTTATTTTTGTGTCCCCCCACCCAAATGTTTGTAGACATCTTCCTGTAACCTGGCAATATCTAGAGGACCAGAACTTGTTTCCTGACAGGCATGGGAGAGCTGTACTTTGTAATCAGAGCTCTCATGATTTCTATTGCGTGTTCAGCAGGATTTTCAAAGAATAATATTACAGTGTCCCTTGAATGAATCCTTGTCTTAGATGCTGTTCTGTGGTAGCCCTGCAAAGGTATGATTTTCTTCATATGTTCTTAAGAACTGGAGTGGTAGTCTGGGAGTAGTCAGCCCACAGGTATGTTTTCCCAGTTGCAAATTGGTGATGGGAGGAGGGGATGGATATAAAACAAGTCTTGTGTGTGAAGACTGTTCTGTTATACAGTAACTTCACCCTTGAGTGGTATTCCTTGCTCCGTTGGCCCCATTCAGCACATTTTTTGATTGAAGCTATGGAGGTCTAGTGCTTCTCCATAGTGTTCTTGCAAGGAAATGCAACTGAAGAATTACGTGAAAGTTGAACGTCATTTCTTAGGCAGAATTTTTCTTGATTGCATAGAAAACTCCATGTTGTAGTAGCTCTTTAAGCACCAGAAATATTAAGGATGCAGTTAAAGTAATAAAATTCTTCAAAGATGTAGTTACTCTGTATGTGTAAATTCTCTTACAGGTTTCATTTTATGGAATCTGGAAATTATTTGGCTTCTCCAGCGATGATGAACAATTTCTAGAGCATGTTGGAGAATGTTCATTAGAAGTGTTTTTGCACAGACAAAAGAAAATTCTGCTAAATTTTGTCTACACCTTTTCTCACTACAACTAGAACATCTCTATAGTGTAAAGAAAATACAGTGTCCTTGACTTTTTCATACCCCAAAAGGTGCTACTTGCTGAAGATAGTTTATTATAAATAACTACTAAGATGATAATCTCACCACAGCATGCTTGGCAGTCGTCCACTGAGTTAGCCTATTTCAGCAAGGAGCTGTCGCCGAAGATACAAAGCAATCTGCAGGGACATATGATCACACACACTGACTGTTTTCTCTGTCATCATGGATGCCTCATCATTTCCTGTGTCTTATAACTAGGAAATGGAATTATTGTCTGATTCTAGCAAGCTCTAGCACCAGAAAGATGGATTTGAGTTCCTCTCTCATAAATATCATGTGACAGAGAAGTTATCAATTTTGGAGACACTGGTAGGATAATATTTGTTGAACTTGGCTGTGGTGTGTTTTTTTTGTTTGTTTGTTTCTGTAGTTTTGTTTTGTTTTGTTTTTTTGGGGGTTTTTTTTTGGTTTTTTTTTTTTTTTTTTTTTTTTTTTTTTTTGTGTCACAAGGATGGACAAAAGCTTCTGGAGAAACTCTAGATTTACGTGTACGTGATGTACGTAAGATGTACATGACTACATGACACATCTTCCCGTTACAAGAGGTGGAGAAACATGCCTACAACAGCCAATGAAAATGGGTAGAGATGGGGTGGTTTTTTGGGGCTTTGACTAACTGCCTTCAAAATCTGGTGTTTTTTTTATTTTTTTTTTAAACCTCAAGGACTATGGAGAAAGACGTAAGTCAACCATATATATTTATATTTATTATTTCTGAGATTAATTAATTAATAGAATTGATTAATATTAATACCCTCAGACAGCAGTCATAAGATTGATGGTAACTGATTTTGAGTTTAAAGAGTTGATAGTGCTTTGCGGTATGTGGGTGTGGACTTATTACAAGAGTTGTTCAATGAGTATCACTGACTGTTCTAAGCAAAAATCTTTTCAAGTAGAGTGCTGGCAATTTCTGTGTTTTATTTGTTTAGAAATAATTTGATCAGACCATCTCTTCTGCTTTATCAATATAAAAATAAGAATCAGAACTTCATCTAACCTCCATGTTGAGGTTAGCCTGTTGTTGATACCTCATGCTGTTCAGGGGCATTGCAACTTATATCTCAGACCTATATCTTTTTGATTCTTCAAAGATGTAGAAATCAGTCTTTAAAAAAAACTGGTAAGACTGAGAACAAATGAAGATACAATTATGGTAATTTTTTTCTCCTTGATTTGGCAGATGATGTTAAATACTATGTGTATCTCATCAAGAACAAGGAAAAAACAGAACATGAAGAACTTAGTTAGATGTTGAGTTGCAAGCCTTAGTAATAGTCCTTTTTTGCAAAACTAATATGTGTTTGGATTTAACTCTCATGTGGAAAGTAATTTGCTCTCCTCAGCTGAGAAAACATGGAAGAGATGGACAGATGTTACCATTCTTTATCTTACGATGATATTGTACCCCATAAACCCTACAAAGGCAAATTCCTGCATTCTTACTTGACAATGTGGGTGATGGGTTCTGCTCACTCATAAGACGAAGAAAGCACTGGAACTGATGTCCAGTGATTATGGAGTGTTCTTCATCTCTGAACATCTGACATAGATAGCTGCCTTTATACTTAGAGATGTCTGCTCTGAATAGGCCATGTCTAGGAACTGCCTAACCTGGATGACCTTGTGACTTTAAAGAAAATCCTGTGGAACTGTTAGTTGCAACCTTATTGAAGGACACATTCTGAAGAGCTAGTTCATTAAGCAAGCTTTGAAGGGTGTGCTCTGCAGAGTAGCTTCCTGTTATTTGGTTAATGGTTGACCTAGTTCTACTGCCATATGCTTCCTGGAACGCATTCTAATATAAAATATGTGCTAAAGCAAGACTGGGATAATAAAAGGAAAGTCAAAGCCTTTATGAAACAAATAATATAGTGCTGTTGGATTTTGGGTTATTGTACTTACTAAAAATGGCAGTTGCAGTGGTACTGATGAATCAGTATTGAATCTGATTGCAAATGCAGCACTGTTAATCAGACCTGTTTAGGTATTTTTTCAGATTTGTAAAGAAGGCTTATATCAGTAATTCTCTTTGCTTTGTGTGTGAAACTGAAGTCGGGGAGTGAAGGGAGTGAAGCACTTGGAGTGGTATTATAGTTGTGAGAAAAGATTAGATGAGATTTAGTTAAAGGCAGGAGGACTGCTTCATCCCTCCCCCCTCTTTTAATTGCAAACCATGGAACAACTTTTTTTTTTTTTTTGCCCTGCTTAAATCCTAGGTAGGACAGAAACAGAGATTCGACCTTTTACCTCGCGCATCGTACACCATATAGCATCCATACTTGCACCTATGCATAAAAATGAGATTTGGAAGTATTAGGCAAAAGTTGAGTCTGCAACCTGACAGACTGACATCCTGAAAAATCCACAGGCAAAACCTACTGATTTTATGCCCTAGGGGAAAAAAAAGAAAAAAAGTGTGGTAACGATTTCATATGTAGTGTACATAATGGTAAAAGAGGGGGAAGGGAAAATAAAAGCCGTGCTTTGTAACCTTTTGACAGTTCATGACTGTATGAATAGATGTGGTGATTAATTATTCTTTGTCAATCTGGGAATCTGAACTGCTTACCAGACGTATTGCTCTATTTATTCATACAACTTGACAGTGGCAAACCTGTGTCTCTTCAGTTGCAGATGGCTTGCAAGCAGTTCAGGTGCGAATGTCAGGCAAAGGTATGTCATAGCAGTAGTGGGAATTGCTGTGGCCAGCCTAGAAAGTCAGTGTAGGAAGAATTAAGGCATCAGAACCTGTAAAGGCTGCTGTTGCTTATCAGCATGGGAAACAACAAACCTGCAGAGAAGTGGTGGGATGTCTTGGAATACATAATTGTCTTCTATGTCATTTTTAAGGATATGAATATTTTGGCTTATTTGACTTGTATACATGGAGCAACAATGTTGCATAGTGTCCCTTCCTTAGCGTATAAGGCTGAATGGTATTTCTGTAGAACCTACTGCATCTAGACAAAAACAAACCACAACATTTTTAGATGGACACAATGTGATGTGTGAGATGTAATCATACTGGTCATGAAAAAAATATCTGCTCCAGGGACTGACACAAGCGCAGCTTTTTATGCAACCTGACCAGAACAAAGGATAATGCTTCTGAAAGATCAGATGGATCTGATGCTTCAGCAGGCTGAGCAAATGAATGGAGGGAGGTCTTCTCTTATCCATTGTCTCAAAGATGTGGGCTGGTAGCAAAGAAAGGGAGGCTGAATAGAGCTTCTGAAGGGATATGCTGCTTTGTGTTCTGTGGGAAGAGAGCAAGCAGGAGTTCTGGAAGTTCTCTGCATTGGCAGGCTGACAAAGCTTGAAATAGAAAAATGTGGCAATGGACTACTGGTATTTTCTCTTTGGTAGCCTACTTACAACATTTTCATTATTAGGAAGCTGAGGAAATGTATCAGGGTCCAAATATGGGAACAAATCTAATGTAAAAGAGTTATGTAAAAGACTACTTAAATCCTGGCCTGCTAGTGAAGAATGATAAAAGATATTTTCTGTATATGAAGGAATTCAGAGTTTTCTGTCATTCCTCTTCCCCTTTTTCTCTTTTCCTTTTCTCTCTTTCCATGAACAACTCACCTACATGTTCTGGAATACCTCAGTTGTGTTCCTGATAGGATTTTTATATAGGGAGAGCTTGGCTGATCAAATTAATGGGACAGTCAGAATCATCTTATGCTTGGAAGAATCCTTCTGCTTCTCTTGCTCCAGCTGTCAAGCTGTCATAGCCAAATTAACCCAAGTCAGATTTTAGTACCAAGCTCCCATTTTAAAGGCATAATGAGGCCAAGGAAATGGGAGAAGAGAGGGAACAGAACAGGAATTTTTGATAAGTGAGTAGAATTGAGGGTTACATCATGTTCCAGTGCTATAATATTTGACTTCCAGCATCAAGGGGGGATTTCAGTTGAGAAATGAATCCTTTAAAGGGAGGAGAGTAGGAATTACATCAGTGTTATGGTTAGATCTGTGCATGTTACCTTTCTGTTTGGTCACTGGAACTAGGAATTACTAGTAGTTATGTTTCTGGTTATTTGGAGATTTCATATGTAACCAGGTTGAGGGTTTTTTTTTTGTTTTGTTTTGTTTTTAAACCATGCATTTCTTTAAACAGGGGCTCATAGCACTGTATTTTTTAGCAAGCATGCCATTTTTTCTTTAAGTTCATGGACCTGAGACTTGTATGTGTAGTAACAGTATCTGTCTTGGTGATTCATGATGTCTCTTCCATCCTTTGTTCTTCAACATACTGTCTAGAAGGTTATATGAATTCTGAAGAGGTGTATACAGTCCATCACTACTAAGCACTGGAGGTGAAGATGATGCTTTACAAGCCCACTTAGAAAAGCACATCAGAAAGTCATCTGACTCCTTGAGAGGAAGTCTGTGTTGATATTTTTAAATATGTGGTATCTAGGCCACAATGATCACCTTGTATGGAATCCAAAAGCAATTGTGAAAGTTCTCTTATTCTAAGGAAGGACTTAAATGCAGTCCCAATGGATGAGCCATGATGGATTTGACCCAACATACCATTCAGTATGGGTTTCCAGCTGCTTTAACACAGAGGAATTTCTACTGAAGAGAGGAAGCGATGACACTGGTTGCACAGTGGCTGAGCTTATATGCCTCTGTTATTGAGGCACTGCTACACCACATCTAAACTAAAGTGATATTGGGCACGGTGACCAAGAATGCACATAGCATGTTGGCAAAGAGTTAAATGAAGTTTCAAATAATACCTGGATGTGAGAACAAGACAAAAAAATTCCTGGGTGGACACAACTCTCAACAAATAAATCAAGGAGTATTCTCCCAAATGGGTCTGAAAGTCAGCACTTTCTGAACAGCATCAGCTTGGTGTTTAGCAGGGACAAAAAGCTATCTTATCAGTGAAGGCTGCAAAAGAATTTCTTAATATCTTCTTACCTCTTCCAGATCTCCTTTTTTTTACTGTTTTCTTAACAATAGAATTCCTTAAGATACAAGACAGTTGGATCATCAACGGTTCCTAGAAAGTAAGGACACTATTCTAGTCATAATAATGATAACGTTTTCGCAAAATATAATCTACGTTATGACTTAGATAATAGAGCAGATATGAAGGGTTGGATTGTATAGGACTTTGAACTGTGCAATAGCAAGAACAATGTGTCATCCATCACTTTAAGGAAGGCAAACTTATTACGTTACCATTGCCAATGGTGATTTTTGGAATGTATTTATTATTTTTAAAAGACCACAGGAATTTCTGGGAGGCTTCCTCAAATATTCACATAGGATCAAGCTGAAGAGGGGAAATTATCAGAACATTTATTTGAACAATCATTTGAACATTCTCAGTCTAATATCTTTTGTGTCCCTTCAAGTAAGAGGGATAGAGAACTGAGTAACATGCTCAGGGTTATCTAGACAGAAGAATCTGCTTTTGCATCTCTAGAAGAAGGAGACACCAGGATAAGAAAACCCCATGCAGATAGCATGAAGAAATCATAGGTCTCATTGACCATTGGCTTTATAGTGTATTTAAAAAAGATTTGGGAGGCTTTTCATGAACAAAGTGAATACCAAACTTGCTTTAATAGGTCAAACAGATAAAACCAGCATCATGCCTTTGCAGAGCTCTTGATCACAGAGAGAAAAGAAAGGATCTCCTTTTTTTTTTTCTCTTAGAACTATTCCACTGCAAACAAAAGCATCCCATAGGTGAGACAAGAAGAGTATCTGACAGGATTTAAACAGACCTTTCATATTTCCTTCTGTTCTCGACACTGTTAATAGGCTGGATATCAAGAAAGGATTATTCATGGAGAGGGTGGTCAGGCAGCGGAATAGCCTCCCCAGGGAAACTGGCCATGGCACTGAGATTGCCAAGTTCAAGCACTGTCATCTGGACAATGCTCTCAGATACATGATCTGACTTTTGGGTGATCCTGTGTGAAGGCAGGAGTTGGACTTCATGATCATTATGGGTCTCTTCCAACTTGGGATATTCTAGAATTCTAATTTATATTTAACAATAAAACATCTAAAATCTCCTAATTCAGTTTATATCTGTAATATAGTAGTATATATAGTATGTATATGTTAGTAGTATATTACTACAGTAGTAATATAGAAGTCAGTGTGGGCTTCAAGAGTCTTGTTTTTTTCTTGATTTGTAACACAGCAATCCTGTAAAGTAAGAGGTGCCATTCATAATGGTTAGAAGAGTTAACCAGACCATAGCAGCACTCAGATGCACACATAGGATATACTGTTACCCTGCTGCTGCTCTGTGCAAGTACTACTCTTGGAATACTAAATTCACTCCTGAAGTTGGCGTGTGTTTAAAAATAAGGGTGGAAATGCTGAGGATAGCAGTGACCTGAAGTCTGGAAAATTGTTCTTTACAGCAAGAACTTTCAGATAGTCCATTCTCGCCTTTCAGAGGTTTTCAGAAGTGACATTTACAGGGCTAAAAGCAGTAATTTGCCAGGCTATGCCCGTTATTATAGGAATCTGGACTCTGTACCAAACTGTAACAAGATGCAGAGGATGGAATCTAAGACTAGAAAATGTTTGCTATATAAATAGTTCTTTATTTCTAATTTAATAGTGGAAAAAGATTAGGTGCTATTGGAATAACTAATGGACTCAGTAGAAAGTCCTAAAGTGTCAAGCCTGTAGTCTCTCCAGATGCTGTGCTGAGAGACAAGCTTTGGACTGTTAACCACTGAGTTGGATAGGAACAACTGTCTAGTTGTACAAGGTGAACTCTGAAGATGACTGCCCTTATCCCATGCCAAGGCAGGGGTAAGTTGTCTTAAAGAACAGCTGGTGAGAATTCTGGAACTTTGCTATGTAGTTTATCTCAAAGTGTTTTGAGATATTCTGGAACACACAATGAGAATCTTTCACCCAGCATAGCAGAGAAGCAAATATCCAAGTCAAGTGGGTAATAAAGCAGACTGCAGGTCTGTAGTGTGAACTGATGCTTGGTTACCTGTCTCCCAGTTTTCTCCTCCATTTCCCTGCTTTAGGCTTAAAAATACAAGAGTGATTTGTGCTTAGTTCTCAAAGTGGAATCTGTGCACAAGGCTGAGGGAAGCTGCCTTGCTCTTATGAATTTTCCTGTTGTCTTGATAGAGGAAAAGAAGAAACAAAACAGGTTTTTGTAGTCCTTGCCAGACTTTGTACATCTGTTGTCCTGCTACAGACTTGCACATTGTGATTTCCAAAGGACAGTAAAGCTCCCACACCAGAAGACCTCTAGTTTCCTCTGGACACTACAACCCAGCACTTTGGTCACCCAGAATTTTAGTCCTCGTTTTACAGACAGGAACTAGATACTTCAGCCTTGCAGTTACCACAGAAGTGGTTGTGGCATAAGAAACAGAATTTGTGAGCATGTTCATTTCCTAGAGCAACCTAACTTTGTGTTAAAAATATATCACAATTATATTATAATTCCACAATAACCAGTTTTTGTATTAATAATAATTTCACAATAACTAATTCGCTATAGCTTTCAGTAGTAATCTATCAAACATTTGTTAGACAACTCTCAAAATCATAGACTTCCATTAAAGCTGATACATCTAGAAAACTTAAGAGATTAACTCTTCTGTCTTTGTGCTAATCGAAAGGTTTTAACAATGAGCACTGTCATTATTTCTTCTGAGTTTCTTGGTAACTGATACACAAACAAGTCAATATTTGGGAAAAAAAATGGTACATTAGCTTGGCTTTGAAGGTCACGTTACACAAAAGGCCTCCCTGTAAAGGCTTTTCCTTCTAACATTTATAAATGATTTACTTTAAGGGGATGAAGGAGTTTTGATTCTCTAATAGACAAAATATTTTCAGTCCTTAATTTGTACTTTCAATTTTGGAAGACTGCTTTCAAGATACATTGTATTGCAGCAATCTAATTGGAAGAGTTAGAAGACAGTGGCAGAACAAAGGAGCTCAGGAATGAAGAAAGGGGAAGAGGTCTGAACAGTTCTTTCTGCATTACTTTGTTCTGGGATGGGTGATTGTTTTGACTTGCCAGTAACAGCTATCTTCCATCATGAAATGCAAGAGAAATTCATATAGAAGGTGACTTCCTCTCTTCTAACTGCTCCCACTCTATTTCTCTCCCATATTCTTTGTCAAGTCTTTATTTCTAGCCTGCAAAGGAGTCTTCTCGTCTTCAAACTGAACATTTCCTTTTTTCTACTAATGAAGTCTACAGATATAGACCCTGTGTGCTCAGCTAAAAAGGAAGCCACTTTTTTTTTTTTTTTTTTTTTTAGACAGTGAAGCTTCACTGCCAAAATGATCTTGTACTGCAGGTGGCTAGAGGTATATGATACAAGTTAGACTGTCAGCTTTGGAACATATCTGAAGGGCAAGCTCTTCAGGAAGGGTGAACTGTAGCACCAATCCTGTGATTAGCAAGTCTAGTTCTGCCTCCTTCAGCTTCTGAGATCTTGAAGATCCACTGCATGCTCTGCTTTCAGATAAGGAGAAACTTATTCCTATTTTGACCTCTTCTTCATAATAAAAGGAAGCAGTAAGTTCTGATCCACATAAAGATCTGGTTCTCAGCTGCGGAACACTGGCAGAACTCCAGCAAATTTCTAGAAATAAAAAACTGGTGAAATTTCTGAAAGCCCAGTAGGTACTGGGACTGGCATAATATTCTGTAGGTCGTAAGAACATGAGAATGGGAAATTGGAATAATGCCTTAATCTTTCCATGATCTCTCTCTCTCTCTTTTTTTTTTTTTTTTTTTTTTTATCTTTGGGAAGAACTCTGCTCCTTTTCTATTGGTGGTATTGGCTTGCATAGCTTTGTTTTTCTTTGAAAACTGATATCAGAGGAGTATCCAACCTTCAGGAGTGGAGCCATTATATGTGGCGCTGCGGAACAGGAGCCAAAGTATAAAAATAAAATACCAGGCTGCCTTTCTCAGGATCCAGACATAACATGCACACACACACACATACGCAATATCTTGACTGACCATAGTTGTATTAGTTACTGAGTTCAGAACAACGGACAACGAGAACCAAAAAAATGAGTCCTGTTCCTTAAAAAGAAAGAGGAAGAAATGTCAGACTTCTGCAGTCTCAGATACCAGACTGTGGAGTGCATGAGAGGCCCCTTATCACAAACAGGTTTGAGACAGTAAAACCAGATGAGTCTTGGTCACTCCTGGTGGTGTTTGCTGCAGCCCCCTCCCCACTCTCGTTTGTCTATCTCATTTTCTTTGCCTCACAGAGTAATGGTTCAGAGCAAACCAGTCTTCTTTTGAAAACACATTCCTTTCTTAAAATGAGAAAGCAGTGTCTTTTGTTTCATCCTGTGTGCTGAAGGATCTGCACACAGATTTATTCAGAAGAAATCAAAGACCAACTCTTCTAAATTCAGGAGTACCCTGAAGTTGTATGTCACCACCACTAGGCTGTGGAAATAGCAGTGGCAGATACCTTGTTTGCCTTTTGGAAAGACCTGAAGCGGCCTAAAGAGAAGGCAGTAAGTAGGTCAGAAAAAATTATGTGTGAAAAGCAGAAATTCAAGATCTAATGCCCGGATTGCAGATAGGAAGCTGGACCCATTATGTTAAATGGAATGATCTTTAGGAAAAGATGACACTACTCAGAAAAAAAAGAAAGCTGGCAGGGGTAATTCTTGATCTTGTATGAAGCTAGGCAAAAAAAGATTTAGCTTTTTTTGTCTGCTTTGTTGAAATGCTGATGTCATCTCTACTTCTGGACTTTTCCTGATGAAAGTGAACTGAATTGATAGAGTTGGGAAGCTGGGGCTCTTCCAGTGCTTGATGAGAAGTGCAGAACCCCTGCTACATCACTGCTGATGATCAGAGGGATGGAACATCTCTCCTATGAGAACAGGCTGAGAGATCTGTGACAGTTCAGCATCGGGAACAGAAGGCTTCAGGGGGACCTTATAGTGGCCTTCCAGTACTTGGAGGGTACAGGAAAGCTGGGGAGGAACTTTTTAAGGATATGTAGTGACAGGACAAGGGGAAATGGCCTTAAACTAGAAGAGGGTAGATTTGGACTAGATATGAGGAAGACACTGGTGAGACATTGGAACAGGTTGCCCAGAGAAGTTGTGAATGCTGCCTCCCTGGAAGCATTCAAGGCCAGACTGGATGGGGCTTGGTTTAGTGTGAAGTTTCCCTACCTATGGCAGAGGGGTTGGAACTAGGTGATCTTAAAGGTCCCTTCCAACCCAAACCATTCTATATTTCTATGAACCGACATTACAGAAGAAGTGTACAAAGTTCACATGCCTGTATGCTGCCTAAAGCTTGGGTACCTACTTTTTTGACTGCATGGATAGGGCAGGTGAAGCTTCTAGAAAAATCCCTGTTTCTGAGATGCCCCCCAGCCAAGAATTACACTGGATTTTCAGTTAGGCTTTTTTCCAGCTGCAGTAAGCATGTTTGTATGTCTTGGTTGACAACTATAGGAGAAAAAAAAAAAAACAACAAAGAAGAGGTGTTAGCACTATCTATCTCTGCCTGGGCTAAGTTAGTCACAGCTGCCCATGACACAGTTGGCTTTTTGCAGAGCTCAGGCTGTTTGTGCTCTACAGAAGTAGGAGGAGGTATGCTCAGCATGCTTCCTTCAGTAGGAATACCAGCAGTATCTTGGATTACTACAGGGAATGTTCTGCATCTTTAAGCCCCTTTTGCAGAATTTAGGCACTTGCTGAACGGAAACAGGAGTTGTTGGTAGGTTGTAGATGTGCCATATATAGGCTAATTGCCATTTTTGGAAATACGTTATAGCTTAGATATCCAGACCGACAAAGTTAATAAAAGATACTTATTTTATTGAAGTTTTCCAGGAAGAATGTATTAATGGAGTATACAGTGAAGGAGATGCTGTAGACTAAATATTTGAATAACTTGATTGTCTTATGACCTGAACTTAAAAAAAAAAGTAAATCATAACATATTGTGGGTTTTTTTTTGGTGGGGAGAGGGGGATGTAGTGATATCCTAACAGTGAAGGGTAGGTGTAACTGTCAGTATGTGAAAACTAATTGCTTGGGTTGTTCTCATAAATTTTATTAGCCAGAGTGGAGTGGTGGAAGTGTGCACGAGTTTTGTGGCTCCAACTAGCATGTGTCTGATTAAATCATACTTCCTCTTCTTTGGTCATGAATATCTCCTGCTCACAGAAGACGTTGAGGAAGACCTAGAGTGTTCCTCTTAGAGTATTTTTATCAAGGTGCAAGGAATATCCCCTCTGTTGACTTACTAGGTTGGGTTTTGTTGTTGTTGTTGTACTTTCTCTGCTGCATTTGCTAGAACAGAAGAATTATGAATATGTTGTCCTATATTTAGAAGAGTCTGGGAAGAGAGCAGAAGGATTTGGTGGTTTGGGTAAATTCATGTCAAGAGAAATGCCTCACAGATGCTACAAGAATTTGACTTTTTTCAGCTGTCAGACCTTAGGAACCAGTCTCCTTTCCTACCCTCTGTGAAGTTCACTTGTTGAACTGCTCCCTTTTTTCTGTCTCCTTTCTTGAAATAAGTAATTTCAAATCTCAAGTAATATAAGGGCTAGACCATGACCACCATCCCTAATCTCTGCCTTCTGTGGCATTCTATTCCTCATCTCACATGGCATTTTCCTGAGTAGGCCTAAATACTTCAGCAAAAGACTTGGACTCTGTACAGAGAGCTAGAAATGGCAACTCAGTGACAAAAAATTAAATACAAAATGATTAATAAAGGGAGCCAGATATATCCTTGTGTGTGGTGTTTGATTTACCTCTGCTACCAAAATTTTTCATTTCCAATGTTCTGGCGAACTTTCTAGTTATTGTGGAAAGTTAGCACTGGTATTCCAAAGCCAGAAGCACAGAAAGGCAGCATGGTGTAGCAGGGAGGAGCTGGAATCTGGGAACCCACTTTCTTTCAGATCAACTGTGCAATTTGGAGCCAGGCCACTTCACCTTCCTGTGTTTCACCACCCTTAAGGTTAAAATGGAAGGCTCTTCATTTTTGAAGACTTACTCATCCTGCTCTTCACAGAGGTAGAACCTACCACAGTGTGGCCTGAAATTGAACGACTCGAATAAATACACAGCAACTGTGTGTGGATCACAGTATGGGTACCACTGCTACTTGATAATTTCATTCCACCTTTTTGTCCCTTACATATTACTTACAAACTGTGAATCTTCAGCAAGTGTCTACTAATTTGCAACTGCTTGAAAACCAAAGAACTACGTCAGCCTTTAGTATCTTTGAGGGAAAGTCTTATATTTAACATATATTTAAATAATATTATATTGTCTTCTGTCACTTTGGTGTTTCAAAAACAGATGAAGAAAAAATGAAAGTTCTGCAGGGATGACTATACTTCTGGCATGGATTCTTTTGTCAATGAAGTCCTAAATGAATGCAAAACTTTCACTCTGCATACATTCTTGCAAACAAGAGCCCACGCTTGAATGAATGCTTGCTGCAAGAAACAAATAAACACGTACAAGTGGCTTTTATTTAAATGAGTTTTAAAGAAAAAAAAAAAAAAAAGCCTGGAATGGACTTCAAAATACATCACTTTCTTTTCTTTCCCGTAGTATTAAAGGATGTTGGCTAACATAAATTAAGCCCCTCAAAGTATTCATTATATTGTAATGTCACATCATTTGCGTGCATTGGATCATATAGCTCTGTTTATATTTCATTAGTTTGAAAATTCTGTTGGGTACTTATATATCATCTTATGGCCTGGATCTTCTGGGTTCTTTTAGGTATTTCTTTATAATACTTTTGCCATTTTTGTTAACTTAAAATGTATTTTGACTATCTTTTCCATTTTGCATGCAGAATAAAGGACACTGTTCATATATATGTGCAGTTATTTTGACGGAATGAATGCAGTTTTGATTAACTCTTAAGTCCAAAAGTGTGTTCTCAAAGGCATGGTTTGTCATAATACATCAATGAGAGAAGTGCTGTGCAGACTGTTTTTCTAGAGCAATGGGTGAATGGCCTTCTAACTGTAGCCAAAAGCAGAGTACCCGTCCTGTACAACCATCATCCCATGTATTTCAGTAGTGTATCTGAAAATTTGCATCGAAGTAAGAAAGATTTTATGAGGACAGACTTTAGAAGACCTGAGAAGGCCATTTCTTGGCTGATAGACTAGCACTTCTCTCCAGAGTTCTCTTTGTTGCTTCTTAGTACTTATGTGCAAAACCTAAATCCTGGTGAAATCTTGGGTTCTCCCAATGTTGAGGTCTTTGCGTTTTCTTGAATTTATCTAAATATCTTGTGAGAGCTTTTTTTTTTTTTTTTTTTGGTCAGGGTGTGTTTTCCTCTTCAATTATGCATTCATGAGAGCTGTCCAAAAAGTCCGTCTTCTTTAAAATTGAACCAGCATTCTCTTTTTCTCTTAAATCAGGGAAACTAAAAATCCCTTCCATCCCTTATCTCACCTTAGACATTGTTCTCTAAGGACCTTTGCAAAGTTTTCTACATTCTTCCTTAAAAAAAAATAATAATTAGAATTCAGATTACAAGTTACACAGATTTTCAAAGGTTACGGAATCTAAACGATCTCAAGCTTTCTCTGAATTGGATTGTTCTATGTCTCTCTTTTCAGTGATGAAAACATACTATCCTCTGATAGAACGTTTGAATAAAGCATGATGGCAAGTTTCAAATTGGTGGAGGCCTGAAGTAGATAAAATCATTAATGATCTATTTGTAAATTATGAGAAGCTATTGCTTTAATTCATTGCATTAAATGGAAAGAGTGAGTGACTGGAAAATATAAGAACAGGGTGTTCATGGTCTAATTTCATTTCAAAGGGATACTTTTTATGTGCATAAACTAGCCTTATCTGAACTCGCAGAGTGGTCCCACTTTTTCCACAAAGAAGGTACTATTATGACAATGGAAGCTAATATTTTTTTGTTGTTCTAAAACAAGATTTTGTTACCATACTATTTAAAATGCTTGAGATTTTGCCAGCTTTAAATTCCTCAAGGTAATGTTTACAACAGTAGAAAGAAACAATATGTGTACTGGACTTACAGAAGAGAAAAAAGCCACAGAAGTTCTGTAATGTCTACATACTTGCAAGGATTGTAGCTTTTGAAGGATGCAGTTGGTTATAATCTCAGCTCCCCTTTGCTGTGGGCCATATTACAGAGTCTTAATTAATTCTTTGTGGTCCATTTCCTGTTTGGGTTTTTCTTAGGATAAAGAAAAAATAAACAGATTTTAGTTGTTGAGCATGAAACAACCTATTTAAAGAAAAAGAGAACAGACTAGAATAGAAAAATTTCATTAGAAGATTCAACATCTTATGCTTTCAATGCAACTTAGCTTTAATAATAGTTTTCTTCTTGATTTGAACATGTCCAGAATAGCTAGTACAAAGGACTGCTTATTATTGGAAAGACGAAAAATAGGGCTATCTATCTCTCTTCTTTCTGTGAGAGATTGTTCTTAATTATTACCTGTGTAACAAAGTATGCATCTTTTGCAGACAAGGAATAACAACTTTTTTTCTTCAGTATTTTTTCATACCTGTTTGATCCAAATACCATCAGGCTGGGCAGGTTCCATTAACCTTGGTTAATTCATAGATATTGTGAACCAGAATTCTGGGATTGCTCAGAATAATGCTTTTTCCCCTTGAAATAAATTGTAGATATTCCTACTTTGTTCCTTCTAGACACCGATATCCACAGATAACCTATTTAAAATACTTTGTACTTCATATTCTGGCTGTATGTATTACATGACCTGCAAAAACTTGTTTCCTGGAAGGACCAAGTGGGTGGAGGTGGAGGTTGAAGAGGGAGTAAAAGCAAAGTTCTCATTTGGAATTAGGATATTGCATTCCAGTGTGTATATACTGCATCTCAACATGTAATCCAGTGGAATATGTATATGGTTTAGAGGGCAAAGCATTCTGGACAGTATATAAACATTAACTGCATCTTACTCCTTTTTTTCAGTGGTATCACTTTTCAGCAAATTCAGTGATGGGACCAGCATCTTGCTGCTACCATCCTAAGCAGAGGATCTTCACTTGCACAGGTAGAAAAGATTTCCTAAGAAGGATGGCAGGGATAAGGGTGGCAGACTAGTAACCAGTAGTCTTAGATCTATCAAATACTGGAGAAGTGTATATTCTTCTACCTGCGGCAAAGATGCTGGCTGCCATACTGCGAGTGAGTCAGTGGGCAAATAAAACTATGAATTCTGTCTGGCATTATGAATGGGTCACTGATGGATTTGTATTACCTAAGGAAATGACCTGGCTGACAGAGAGGTTTCTGATGGCTGCCCAGCAAATGTCAGATATAGCAGGAAACTTAGGAGGAGGAAATGGATAGCTGGAGACTCAGGCAGAGCTAAAGTAGCTACGATGCTGTTGGAGCTCCTCAAATGAGAACATTTCTGAGGAGTACAGTGGGAATGCAAAGCAATCTTTCAGCTCTGCTAAATAGTGTTTTCTTGTCCTCCAGTAGAATTTCAGCCATGGACACTACTTTATAATTACAGAGTAATTCTTGAGATAGGTTTGGGTCCTCATGAGGTGATGTGCTGTTATTCTCAGCTTTGTTTGCTGGTAAACATCAAGACGTCTGGTGCTTTGGTTTTGTAAAAAACATTCTTCTGACTGCCCTTTTTCATCCTGTCCACACACTGCCTGCACAGGGTTAACCCTTTGAAGGAGGGCTGGTAAGATGCAGTACCTACAGAGCTTGTAATATCTTGGGACAGCTGAAGAGAATGAGCTGCATCATCCCCAAGGTCCTTGCTAAGATGAACCCATTTTAGTGATGAAAGCAGGCACTGGCTTCCTTTCCCTGTCTTAGATCTGATCCATGCAGCTTTTCCTTGGTTCCCAACTGCTCTGTGAAATTTTCTTACTTAGAGAGTCTTGTATTTCTACCAATTTGGGTGCTGGATTTTGGAAATGATCTTTGGAGTTTGAACCAGTGGCAGCAAGGTTACTCTTCCCATCAATCCAATTCGGTCTCTGTCACCACTGCTATCACAGAGGACCAGTTTGCCCTCTAAGCAAAGCAGCTTTTCACATCTGTCTTTTACGATGATGTCTCCTCATTTCAGTTTCTTGAAAGCAGTTTTCTGTAGCAGTCCCAAAACAGAGATATACTCACTTTAGTGGTACTTTCTGAGTGCTTGTGGCTTGGTGTCCACTTCTGCGACTTTGCTGAGAATTCACCACTTATGTTTTAAACCAACTGTATTGGCTGATCTAATTTCAGAGCTCTAGGATTAAAATTCTGTGACCCCTAAAATAATCTAGCAGTTAATGTTTTCACATGGTTTAGCTCTGTCACCAGCTTTTAAGCTGTATTTAGCCTTCATAAAAACACTGTGCTCCTTGCAAACTAAGATCAGTCCTCCCTAGAGCACGTTTGTAACTCACCAGCCATAGCACTGTAAGTCATCAGGCCATGCAGTGGAGTATGTATTTTGGGTGAATGGTAAGACTGCTTTTAAAGGCACAAAAGGATAGGAAATCAGGGTTCAGTTAAGGGCAAATGGCCATCAGGTAATGATCTTTCTGTATTCAGCCACAGCTACGCTTTTTCCCTCTTCAATTCACTCTGTAGCAGGGTATGTGGTTGAATTTATCACTCACTATTGTCAGGATCCCATTTCTAACAGGTTTGACTTTCCTTGGCAAGAAAGAGAACTTTGCTGGAGTTATGCCAGGCTGAGTAGTCTGCTCCTCCCCTTGCTCCCACCAGGATGAGGATAGTAATGCACCCTTTGTGTAAAGGGCTGCAAGATGTTATTTCCAACGCATTAGAAGGAATTGGATTGTCTTTAGAGTACCCAGGCAGTGCGCTGCTGTGTTCTTCAGCACCACCTACTGACATCTTCCTCTCCCAAGTCCATGCACTCGGGGGAATGCACTTATCTTCAGTCACAGGAACTGGATTTCTTGAGATAATTGACTGTACACTCTTAGCTGAAAATTAGTAACCCCAGATCCAGTGCCTTCAGTTGCATTATGCAGTGTGAGGACCAATAAGAAACGGCACAAAAGCAAAGTTGCTTTATTCTGACATCTTGTTTTCCTAGTGGACCAGGCCAGTTTCCTCTTGAACACACATCTGTATAGAAGAGTGTTGAGAGTTTGGGTTGTGTCACTGAGGTGAGTATCTTTACTTATTTCCTGTGATCACTCAGTAAGGAAACCAAGTGGCAGATATAATTTCTACTTTACTCTGCTGTTCATATTCCCTTCTTTATCTTATCAGGTTAACTTCAGAATTTAAACATATAGTCTCTTCAAAGGTTTTAACTGGAAAAAATGGCTTAATGCCTTTTTGTGTATGCATGCAGTCTTTCATTTTCTTCTTCTATTCCTAAAAAAGGAAAAGTAAAAAAGGAAGCGAAGTTTATCTGTGGAAAAGAAGGATCCTATCTGATCAGAATTACCCACCTTCCCTAGTACAGTTGCTGCATCTTCTTATAACACATAGCCAAAGCAGTGCTCTGTTTATTGAGTCTGGTGGACTAAAGGAAAAGCTGACAAAACTGTGTGTGTATTTGCACCTCCACAACTACTTTCACATAGTAAATGAAGCAGCATATTTAATAAGAAAAAGGTCCTACTCTGACTGTTTAGTTGTTCGATCTCTAAAGAGCCTTGATTTCTATAAAAATTAATTATTTGCCATAAAGATAATTTAGAAAACAAGAAAAAACACACCCTAGTTTTGTTTACAGCAAAAGCAATTGATATTTGATAACCTTCTCACAGGCCTGAAGTTCTTGCTACAACTCAATTGCTCGTGCTGACTGATAACCTTCACAAAGGGAACATACACAATCGTAAGATGCTATCTTCATTTGCCTTTCAATTAAGTAGTGCCATCACATTTGAATCTTTTTTTTTTTTTTTTTTAAGTTTGAAAATATCCTTCAGGAATTTAAATTTTACTTTTTCCAGAACAAATAGGTATTTATAGTCTAGGATACCAAAAACTAACAAACAAAAACCAAAACAAACAAATTCTTTGTGAGAACTGAAAATTAAGCCACAAGTATTTAGGTACCTTGCAACAATAATGCTCCTCCCTACCTCATGGATCTTTGTATTTAAGTTACTTATACAATAGTTCGAATTTATTTTAAGTAACACTCGAGTTTAAGTATTCCATCTTTGACCTTCTTTCTAGGAAAGTTTTCTTTTTTGCAGTGGGATAATCTTCACTTGCTATGTCTTCTTGAGGTTAGGGACTACAGTCTTTTTCCTCTAGATATTGCTTAAAATGATATAGTGTTCCTGTATTTGATTTTATTTTTCTAAAACCATAGGCTCAAGGAATCAGTAAAGCTGGTAGTGATGTTATTTATCATTTAAACCTGTTTCTGGTTGTTTTATGTATTTATTAATATCTCAAAGAAAAAATAACCAGAGGTTTTTTTTTGTTTTGTTTTTGGTTTTTTGTGTATGTAATGTAATTTTTTTGTTTTTTTCCCCTGGAACTGAAAAAGCCATCTATGTTTCTGGGCAGCTACCAGCACTTTTTAGCTGCCTTCTACAAGCTGAAAGACTAATGTGTTTATATTTTGTTCAGTGCAGATCGTTTTGAAAGCTATGCTGTAGCTTTGCAATGACCCAACCCCTAGTATGGTATCAGATATATGAATACATGCACTGAAGTATGGAGATGTAACAAAATGAAATTATGACTGAAATACAGAGGGATGAAGGAAGTTGGTCATCAGGGTTTTCTGTGACAGCAAGATTTCTGACAAGTATTATGTATGAAGAAAGTATAGCAGGAAGATTTCTTCTTGTGTGGAATCCAACCTGGAGCTCACTTGAGCTTCAGCATTCTGGGTATATATTTTGGGGAAAATAAATAAATAATATTTAGATCAGTTTAGGTAATTGTTTTTATCACTCAGTTGTAATGTATCTCTAAAAGAAGTTTATTTCCTGAAAAGTGTCAATATCTTGTATTTTAATATGCTATGAATGACATTGTAGGTCAACAGAAATGAGAATGCACTGGTAAAATATTTACTGGAAGAAAGGGGCAGCAGCTTAAAAACCACATATCTCAGCTAACATATTACTCTCATAGGCATAACTGTTGATAATAACCATAAATGGTCCTAAACTGGACATAAGAATGGAAATTTTGACAGTAAAACCTATACCCAGTGATAATATCTTACTGTAAATACTTACATGAAAATAAGAAAATTTACCATATATATGAGTGAACAGTTGCAACCAACCCATGGGGTCTCATCAGTGTTAAGTTCTGTCAGATTCCTTCCTCCTCTTCCCCGTCTGCCCCAGTAAAAAAAAGGGTGGAAAAGAAACAGTACTAAAGTTCAGCCTATATGAGTTTGAACAAGTGACTCCAAAGTCAACCGTCAGAGGACCAGGAATCTTCAAAACTTGACGGGTGCGGAGTCATTGAGTTATTCTTATAAATTAAAGATGAAGCTGTCTTCCTGCTGTTGGAATAGCCTTCAGGTTTCCAATTCCTCAAATTCTGCACTGTTCCTATGATTCTACTTGTTTTGCCTATTTCCTCCATTGCTATCTTGTGTTATGAAAAGAGTCTCACCTTAAATAAATAAATGAGGCAAAAGCAAATTAGTGAGACCATCAGACTAGCAGCCCCTCGATATACGAGTTGAACCAGGCACTGAGAGAAGGGCGGATGGTACCGCTGGCAGAGGCCCTCACAGCTGTAGTCAGAGGCGCCTCCTGAAACCCATGCCTCTGCAGGAGGGAGGAATGCCTGTTCTGTGGCGTTGCCCGTGGGATTTCTCAAAAGCTTTTGTCTCTGGTGAGCTGCCTGTGAGTCACTTTTCTGTAGTGTTTTGGTAGTTTCTTTCTGGTGGCTTAGTTTCCAACAACAAAAAGAAAAGAAAAAAAAGAAAAAGATAAGACCAGCAGTGAAGTTTCCAGTGAGTTCAGTGTGATCTGTGACTCCAATCTCGATGAGTACACTTTGTTCAGACACTGATAGATGAGGGGCAAATGGGACTCTCCCAAGACACAGCACAGGGCCCAGGCACTGGGGCATCTCCTTGGGGACAGGGCTGTGGGTAGCTGTAGACCAGACCCACAGCCCCTGGACATGACTGAGGACCTAACAGTCAATCCTGTGCCTTGGGCAGGACGATAAAGGCCTCAGTGGGGCTGGAATGGGTCTCTAGTACATGGGAGAGCTTGGCAGAGGCACAGATCGCTGGGCAGCAAAGCTAGTGAGTGCCTTCAGGGCCCTGACACATGCTGTGTCTCCCTGGGAGCCCTGTCAGGTGAAAGCAGGCTTGGCGGTGTTCCTGCTTCCGTAGCCATGTGAGTAGTGCCAGGATCTCAGCGTTTTTTTTTCAGCTCCTCCTCAGCAGTAAGTTAAAAACTGTGCAATGTGCCTGTATGAGGTAGGGATGAAGAGGTGTCTGATCATCTGCCTGTAGGAAGGCTTGGAATTCTGGTGATTATTTTAAATGTAGCGTTACCAATACTGAGCTGGATTCACACAGCGTGTGTGGTCTGAGTGACCTTTTCAGTTGTGGTTGTGCATGTGCATATTCTTAACTTCTAGAAGCACTGCTGACTCCTTCTCAAAATACAACGGGTGGGTAGTCAACCACAGAAGCTCAATTTTGAGGTCAGCGCCTTAGGCGTCACAATTAATTTTGTATTTTGAAGCTTTAAAACCAAACTTAAACATAATGATTTGTACTACTTTGGCTGCTGCCAAATTCTGTAATGACTGTTGTTTAACAAGCACAATTATCTTTTGTTTTGGATTTTCAAAAACCTAGAAATCTAATGCAACTGTCTCTCTGATGTTCTCCTCGCATGTTTAGGAGCCTAGAGAAGGATGTTGAAAACAACTTGACACCTCAACTTTGGGTTTTAAAACTACATGGCTTTCAGAATCTCTAGCACTCAATGTTTTGGGAGCTTTTTGCTCCTGAGGGAAATGACTATACCTCTTCTCCACATTAAACATTAAAGCCATACATTTTATCAAGAGGTTCTAAATGCAAATTAAGTCAGACAATGGCATTTTAATAATCTGGTGAGGTTAGCATCACGTTAGTAAGAGTATTTTAGAAATCACATTATCTTTGGGCAATGTGGTTCTCAAGAGATTGGCTGTGAATGTGTTAGAGGGATTGTAGGATTTATGGATTCATTTCATGGTGGTTGTGTTTGTTTGTTGTTGTTTAGTCTGTCTGTTTTCTTTCCAGGCTTCCTCTTCTGCTTTTGAGCTAATGGTTTTGATAACTCCCTTCTCACCTATGCCTTCATTCCCCCTCTTTTTTTTTTTTTTTTTTAAGTGTTATGTGAAAATTTAAGGGATTATGGAATGTGTTTTTTATTAAGCAAATTAAAAATAGAAGGTGGTGTTGCTTGATATATGGAAAGTATTGTTTTAGTTGGTAATGACTGAAAAACAGGCAAATCTTGCTTTATCTCCTTTGCTTGGGTTGTACATCTTCCCAGTGTATTAACATCTGCACTGACAATGCTCTTCCCTGGTGGGTAGGTGGATCTTTCTGTTCCGTGTTCCATGCAGACAGTGAAGAAGAAAGACACACATTGTGTTTCAGTTTCTTTTGATATATGAGCTCAGACTGCCAGTTTCTGATTTTCTTCGTCTTTGTAAAATGCTCAAATTTTAAAGAAAAAATGTGGGAACGGTAGAGCAGAATTCCTCACCACATTGGTTCATCTTGCTTTCAGCACGATACCCAGCAAAAAACATAAAATAGAAATCCATGGAGCTTTGCCTGATGTTTGTTCCTCGTAACAGCATAAGATTAACCTTGTCTATGACTTGGTGCTACCTTTGTGAGATAGCTCCTGCTGACATTACAAGCTAGAACCCATTAGAAAGTCCTCATTAGATTTTAATCAGCAGCAATTAGTGATTTCTCAACTGCTCCTTCTGATTTGTAGCAGAAAGGTAGTGTTATTGCTCTAAGATTGTCCAGACGAAAGCCAGCATCGAGGATGCCTTCTCCAAGCATCAGCGTATGAAAGAATTGTGGCTGCTGCAGGTGGGATGGTGATGTTTTTTTATCTCTTGAAGCTCCCAGCATTCTATTTTTCAGAACTTCAGGTTTGCTCTCCTGGTTTTCCATTTTGTAAGCTGTCCTGAAGCTTCTAAAAGAGACACTGAGCTGAAAGCACTTTGTGATGGTGTTTCTAAAGGGTCTGAAGTTTTTCGGGGGCTGGAGACAGGGGGAAGAGAGATTTGTGTGTGTGTGTTGTTTTTCTTCTCTACCACACAATGGAGCTTTCAGAGAACCTCTCTTAAAAGGCATAGCTACAGCCTTTGTGTTGAAGGGTGTGTCTGCTGGCAGGGTTTGCTGATGCAGACGGGCTGGCTGGTGATTAACAAAGGTCATTAGACTTTGGAATCTGACAGGGGAGCGGGGTGGTGTGTCTTCTGCGCCGGGCTGGAGGGCTCCCTAGGGACTGGAGGCCCCCCCGCCCCCACGGCGCCCCCCCCCCCCCCGCCCCGAGCCCTCCTCCTGCTGGGAGGCTCGGCTCTGCCTTGCCTTTGCCTGTAGGACAGCTTGGACCAGAGTCTTGATGCTGTAATGCCGTGTTTTTTTTATTGAACTGTCACATATGTCATCCATGGGACAGGGAACCAACCGTGGGAGATACTTGCTGGCGGTCTGCTCAGGGAGAGAAGGTGCTGCTTGGGCAGAGCAGGGGGACAGCAGCGACATGGTTTGGGGTGCAAGGCGTGCAGGAGAAGTGCAGCTGTGTCTTGGGGATGCTGATTTTTCAAGCATCACTCAAGGAAGAGGAGGAAAAAAGGGGAAAAAAAAGAAGAAAAACAAACGTGGTGTGCTTGAGATGAAGCTGAGATAAGTGAGGCCATGTTGTGCACGGGCGAGAAGCTATGAGCCTCTCAGTACTGGAGTTGTCTGAGCTAAAATGGCTGCTTCCAAAGCTCAGAGGACTAGGGCAGCTTAGTGAGTCTTAAAGCTTCAGTGACGCAGGGGCTCATATCTCTTGAAAGTGTGATAAACACATTCAGCAGAGCTGTGGCTTGTTTGGCTGAGATGAAAGGACTAAGCTTGGGGGGATGGGTAGTGAAAACTGGATGATCTGCTTTTCTGTGAAGTGCTCTAAATGCAGGAGTCGTCTGCTCCATGGAAAAATTTGTTTTCAGGTCTAATGGACTGTGCTAAAGGAGACGTGGGGTGGGGCTTCACTCACTGCTGTAATTTGATCCAGAGCAGATAGCAACCTCTTCCACACAATTTGGTCTGGTGCTTGCACATAAAGGCTCGAGTATCTCGATTATTGTAACTTTGTTATCCGAATAGAAGCTGGTACAGCGTTCATTTTCTATATTGGTGGTGGGAGGGAGGGCGGTGGGGAGGGAGGAACACAGTGCAGCCTGCAAAGAACCGTAGGTAAATATGTGGAGAGCCTGTGTGCTCAGACTCTCCAGAATTTGACTTACTAGAAGTTTACTTTAGCAGGCTATCAGAAGAAACATTCTTTCATATAAAATCCTGATGCAATATCCTCTCTTATTTCAGTGCATTAGTGTTTTGGAGCCTTCTCACTGTAGAAGTAGCTCTGTACTCTGTACATGAAATAGACATGAAATTTTTAGAGTTTTGGGCTACTCTTGTACCTTGGACCTCTGGAATGACCGGATTATCCCCAGCCCAGCAGAGCATGTGGAAACTGAAGAAGTAATTATTTTGTTTAGTATTTAGACACCCATTGCTCTGGTGCCTAAGTATTGCGTGAAGTAGGAGAGTCTAAGGCTTTTGTGTTGCTTGTGCTTTGTGTTTCCTCACCCTTATGGCAGTGCTTAAATATACAACTCTTGACACAGGATTAACTGTTTTACAAGCTGAACCTCTGTACTTCGTGTTGCCATGGCTTATGTTAGTTGGTACTTCAAGGTACCCATGGCATATCAAGAAAGCCATAGTGTTTCTGGGATAAGTCTTTGTTACATGTTTCCATTGTATTTCAGCAATATCCCTATTCCTATTGCCTTCCCTTATCTTCCTACAGTCCTCACCTTCTCCCAAATATCTCACAAAGGTGATGTCTCCAGAATATGCTCAAATGAAGCAGTATACATTTTACCAAAGAACAGAGATCACAGAATGGTAGGGATTGGAAAGGACCTCTGGAGATCATCAAGTCAAACCCTTTCCTAAAGCATGTTCCCTACAACAGTAAGTTACACAGGAAAGTGTCCAGATGGATCTTGAATGTCTACAAGGAAGGAGACTCCACAGTTCCTCTGGCAGTTTGTTTCAGTGCTCTGTCACCCACACAGCAGAAGTTTTTGTTCACTTTCAGATTGGGATCTCCCATGATCCAGTTCCTACCCATTGCCTGTTGCCCCATCGCTGAACACCACTGAAAAGAGCCTGGCTTTGTCCACTTGACTTTCACTCATTAGACATCTATATACATTTATGAAATTCCCTGTCATCTCTCACAAAGCCTTGGTGAAGTTGAGGCAGAACAAACCATTCTACCTTGAGTTCACAGAGTAGCTGTATCTCACCTTGCATTTGTGTCTAGATTTTCCACCAACATCAGTACTATCAGAGTGTTGAGCAGAAACACAGTTTTTTTTTCTCTGGAGGCTTTTAATCTTTTGAAAGTAAAGCAGACGGTGCTTTTTCACCTTCCAGGATGTGTTAGAGTGGGACATAGATGCAGAAGCCATTGTTTTCTGAATGTAATTTTGAATGTGTGATTGTTTAGAAGTAATTTGCTTTTTCTGTAGTGTACAAGTTCTGGTCTTTGAACAAAACAGACTTCTGTCTAGTGTAATGGAAAAGCCAAGGGAACAAAGTCCGTTGAATCAACAGTTATTTGTCAGAAACTTGACTGTAGTGTTTAGTCAGCAACTTGTGAGCTACTTAGGTAGGACTTCATGTGAATCCTAACTGATTCCTTTTCTCGTAGTAAGTACTGATTGAGTTTTACACTGAAGTAGTTATGGAATCTCTGGAAACTACTGTCTTTACAAACATGACCTTACCTATTCTTAGAATTCCTTTAAATGGCACTATTGTAAAACATTTCTTCTTCACATCTTCTCTCTCCTGTAGAATTTTCTCATGTAAAAGATCATTCTTGAATCATGGAGGTGCTGCAGTGTGATGGCTGTGATTTTCGAGCTCCATCTTACGAAGACCTAAAAGCTCACATCCAGGATGTTCACACTGCTTTTCTGCAGCCAACTGATGTCTCTGAGGAAAGTCCTAGCCAGCCAAGGTCTGGTTCCATGAATGCTAGCAACCAGACTGAAGTTGAATTTTCTTCTGTAAAGGATGAATTTACAATTGCAGATGAAATAGCAGGTAAATCTCAATTCTAACCTCCTATTTCACATGTGGCTTACTTCAGTGTATATTTAGCTAATACTTTTAATTTGACTGTAAAAATTACATTATCCTTACTGCTGTGGCAACAAAACAGGTATTTAGCTTCAGGCATGTTGGTTCTGACCACAGCTTTTTCTGCAAGTACAAATATGGAGGATAGTTTTATTTCTTAGCTGTTCTTCATCTGTTGCTTCAAAATGCTTTTGTTCATCAGTTTTTCATTGCTCTTCATCACCATGAAGCTCCTCAGAGTTTTCAATTTTATTAGTATACTAGATTTTTTTTTTCCCCCATAGATGATTTTGGAAATGGCCTATCCCAGCCTGCGCACAGTATCATATGTGTGTACATGTTCTGCACAGTCATCATTCTTCTGAACATTGCCAGATACATAGATCTCACCATAAATCAGTGAGAGAATCCTGGTGTGATTATTACCTGTACAGGGTGCAGTTGTATTCTTAACCATACAGGGTGGGTGGAGAAAAAGCCTCTGGTTTTTTTTTTATAATTTATTTATATATTCACCTTGATTCTCATTTTAGGGCAAAATGCAACAAGTCAGATGGGAACTGGAAGTTACTATAGCCAGAGCCAGACTTTCTATGGTCAGCATATGGCTCCAAATCCTAAACCAACCAACAAATTTTTCCAGTGCAAGTTCTGTGTGCGTTACTTCCGTTCCAAAAACCTCCTTATAGAGCATACACGCAAGGTTCATGGAGCACAGGCTGGGGGGAGCTCAGTGGGGCCACCCTCCGCTAGTTCCTTAAATTACAACATCATGATGCATGAAGGGTTTGGCAAAGTTTTCAGTTGCCAGTTCTGCACCTACAAGTCACCCAGGCGTGCAAGGATTATTAAGCACCAGAAAATGTATCACAAAAACAACCTGAAAGAGAGTTCAACTCCCCCTGCAGCTTCCACTGCTATATCTGAATCGACATCTGCTTCTGTGCCAGTGCAGGAACCCTGCAAGGAGCTGCCTGCAGAGGTGGTGGAGCGGAGCATTTTGGAGTCCATGGTCAAGCCCCTGACAAAGTCTAGGGGCAACTTTTGCTGTGAATGGTGCAGCTACCAGACACCTCGAAGGGAGCGCTGGTGTGACCACATGATGAAGAAGCACCGCAGCATGGTGAAAATACTGTCAAGCCTGAGGCAGCAACAAGAAGGAACCAGTGCACCTGACGTACAGAATAAGAGTGCCCAGAATGCCTCCCCAAACTCTAATTATATTTCCATGAACACAACGGGACGTGAGATGTCTAATGCTAATGTCTCAAACTTCAGGAGCTCTATGGGCAATTCCCTTATCAGGCCCAACTCTTCTACATCTTCCAAGTTTTCTTCTGTGTCTTATCCTCAAATGAAGCCTAAGTCACCTCACAACTCGAGCATAGTTAATTTGTCTGACAGATCCCGCTATGGAATTGCTGATATGACAAATTCTTCTGCTGACCTGGAAACAAACAGTATGCTAAATGACTCCAGCTCAGATGAAGAGCTAAATGAAATGGACAGCGAGAATGGCTTGAACTCCATGGATCACCAGACCACAGGAATGTCCGCAGAGCAGCTGATGGGATCCGATGGCAACAAACTATTGGAGACAAAGGGAATTCCCTTTAGAAGGTATATGAACAGGTTCCAGTGCCCTTTTTGCCCTTTCCTGACGATGCACCGCAGAAGCATTTCCCGTCACATTGAGAATATCCACCTGTCAGGGAAGACGGCTGTATACAAGTGTGATGAATGCCCTTTTACTTGTAAGAGTTCATTAAAACTTGGTGCCCACAAGCAATGCCATACAGGTGCAACATCAGACTGGGACACTGTGAATTCTCAGGCTGAAAGCATTGCCTCTTCTTTGAACGACAGCGCAGTGTCATACGAGAGTGGAAATGTAAATGGTAGGAAGTCTGCTGGGATGATGGAACCAGTGCAGCAGCAGCAACAGCAACAACAGCAATCACCCCAGCCCCACTCACAGCATCCATACAAGTGTACAATGTGCAACTATTCCACCACAACTTTAAAAGGCCTGAGAGTTCATCAGCAGCACAAGCACTCATTCTGTGACAACTTGCCAAAATACGATGGACCACCATCCAACGCACCGCAAGAGAGTGAGGCAGATGCTCACACATCTGCCAGCACAGTGAAAAAGAGCCAGACCTCAATCCTTGGGCTCTCATCTAAAAATAATTTTGTTGCAAAGGCCCCTCGGAAGGTGTCAAACGATTTCCCTTTAGATCTCTCGCCAGTGAAAAAGAGAACTAGAATTGATGAAATAGCGAGTAATCTGCAGAGCAAAATCAGCCAAAATAAACAGCAAGAAGATGCTGTGATTAATGTAGAGGATGATGAGGAAGAGGAGGAAGACAATGAGGTGGAGATAGAAGTGGAGTTAGACAGAGAAGAAGAGCAAACAGAACCAATGATAGAAGTTTCCAGTTCTTATGCTCCACAGCAAATGTGGGGAAGAGAGGCTAATGATTCCCAGAAGGAGACAAACTTCAGAAGCTTGCAGCATGATTACAATTCTGCTAATGGAGCAGAGATTGAGCTCACTCTATCAGAAGATGAGGAGGATTATTATTCTTCCGTCAGCATGAAGGAACATCAGAGTCCTAATGCCTCTGTTCTGGGGGGCCAGTCAAACATGTATGGTACTGATCAGAACAACGAGAATGCAGAGTTCAATGACTCTGGCAGGCTTTACTATTGTAAACACTGTGATTTCAGCAACAAATCTGCCCGGAGTGTTAGCACCCACTACCAGCGAATGCATCCTTATATTAAATTCAGCTTTAGGTATATTTTGGATCCCAATGATCATAGTGCAGTATACCGATGTCTTGAGTGCTATATTGACTACACAAACTTTGAAGACTTGCAGCAGCATTATGGAGAGCATCACCCTGAAGCTATGAATGTACTGAACTTTGATCATTCTGATTTGATCTATCGCTGTCGCTTCTGCTCTTACACAAGCCCAAATGTTAGAAGCCTGATGCCACATTACCAAAGAATGCATCCCACAGTGAAAATTAACAATGCAATGATATTTTCAAGTTATGTTGTTGAGCAGCAAGAAGGACTAAATACAGAGTCTCAAACACTAAGAGAGATCTTGAATTCTGCTCCAAAAACTATGGCAACTTCTACCCCCGTGGCTCGCGGGGCTGGTGTGCCAGCTGGCTTTAACAAAAATGCTGCCAAGAGTTTTAGCCCTGAATGTGAAAATCAAAAGGAACCTTCAGTCAATAGTGTGGTTGTTTATGACTGTGATGTGTGTTCATTTGCAAGCCCTAATATGCATTCAGTTTTGGTTCATTACCAGAAGAAGCACCCCGAAGAAAAAGCATCGTATTTCAGAATTCAGAAGACAATGCGTGTAGTCTCTGTTGATAGGGGCTCTGCTCTGGCCCAGATGTCATTTGAGATGGGAACACCCGTCTCCCCAAAATTGTCCAACTTGGCTTCTCCACCTCCCCCACCACCACCCCCAGACCTTGCTACTGAACTTTACTATTGCAAACACTGTTCATACAGCAACCGCTCAGTTGTGGGAGTGCTTGTCCACTACCAGAAAAGGCACCCAGAGATAAAGGTCACTGCCAAATATATCAGACAGGCACCTCCCACTGCAGCAATGATGAGGGCTGGTGAGCTGCCACCTGGTATACAGAGGCCACCAGTGTCAATGCAACAGTTGAGCCGAGGTGGTTCTGAAACCTCTGTGAATCCTCCCGAGAATGAAATGTTTTTCTGCCAACACTGTGATTATGGAAACCGAACCGTGAAAGGAGTGCTTATTCATTATCAAAAGAAGCATCGTGACTTCAAAGCTAATGCAGATGTGATTAGACAGCACACAGCCACCATTAGAAGCCTTTGTGATCGCAGCCAGAAGAAATCATCTGGCAGTGTGTCTGCTCATACCTCTAGCACTGAACGGGACAAGTCCAAGCTGAGAGCCCTCAAGTGCAGGCAGTGCAGCTATACATCACCTTACTTCTATGCATTGAGGAAGCATATTAAGAAAGATCACCCAAACCTGAAGGCCACGGTTACATCTATTCTGAGATGGGCATTTTTGGATGGCTTGATAGAGGCTGGTTATCACTGTGAGTGGTGCATTTATTCACACACAGAGCCAAGTGGTTTGCTTGTGCATTACCAAAGGAGACATCCTGAGCATTATGTTGACTATACTTACATGGCCACTAAACTCTGGGCAGGTCCCGATCCCTCCCCTCCTGCCCTAGTGTTGCCAGCAGAAGCAAAGACCTATAAATGCAGAGACTGCATTTTTGAAGCATCTTCCATTTGGGATATTACTAATCACTACCAAGCTTTTCACCCTTGGGCTATGAACGGGGATGAATCTGTGCTGCTAGATATCATCAAGGAGAAAGATGCTGCTGAGAAATCTGGCACGCAGTCTGATGAAGCTGGGGTCAGGATGGATTCTGAAGACCAGATAACAACTTCACAGATGGACCAGGAAGCAGAGTGTGCAGAGGATCCCAGCCTTTCCCAGGAAAAAACTGTGCAGCTGGCTTCTGCAAACCCCGCCATCTCCTCTACTCCTTATCAGTGTACAGTTTGCCAGTCTGAATACAACAACTTGCATGGACTTCTGACACATTATGGCAAAAAACATCCTGGCATGAAAGTGAAAGCTGCAGACTTTGCTCAGGATATAGACATTAACCCAGGGGCCGTGTACAAGTGTAGACACTGCCCATACATCAACACACGCATTCATGGCGTTCTCACACACTACCAGAAGCGGCACCCATCAATAAAGGTCACTGCTGAAGATTTTGTGCATGATGTGGAGCAGTCAACTGATATTACTCAGAATGATGTGGAAGAGACAAGTAGGATTTTTAAGCAAGGCTATGGTGCTTATAGATGCAAACTGTGCCCTTACACTCATGGAACACTGGAGAAGCTCAAAATTCACTATGAGAAATATCACAATCAGCCTGAATTTGATGTTTTTGCCCAGTCACCACCAAAAGTATCTGCTCCCCTGGAGCCAGACATGGTGACTGAAATCAAGGCCTCTCCAGAAATTGCTGCTGAGGATGTTGGAGAAATCTCTGTTGCAGCGCCTCATTTCTCCAGTTCTCATTTAGTGTCTCACACAGTTTTCCGGTGTCAGCTCTGCAAATATTTTTGCTCTACCCGGAAGGGGATAGCCAGGCACTACCGCATCAAACATAACAATGTCCGGGCACAGCCAGAGGGCAAGAACAACCTCTTCAAATGTGCTTTGTGTTCCTACACCAACCCTATTCGCAAAGGGCTTGCGGCACACTACCAGAAAAGACATGACATTGATGCTTACTACACTCATTGCTTAGCAGCCTCCAGGACAGTAAGCGACAAACCCAATAAAGTGATCATTCCATCTCCTCCCAAAGATGACACTCCTCAGTTAAGTGAGGAGCTGAGGAGAGCTGTAGAGAAGAAGAAATGCTCGCTTTGTTCCTTCCAGTCCTTCAGCAAAAAGGGCATTGTGTCCCACTACATGAAGCGTCACCCTGGTGTTTTCCCGAAGAAGCAGCATGCAAGCAAGCTTGGGGGTTACTTCACTGCCGTGTATGCTGATGAGCATGAAAAGCTGACTCCAGCTGAGGAGAGGAATGAGTTTGAGAAGCCTGAAGTGGAGAGTGAGACTCAGGAAATTGAGTGGCTTCCCTTCAGGTGCATAAAATGTTTCAAGCTGTCCTTCAGCACAGCGGAGCTGCTGTGCATGCATTACACTGACCACCACAGCAAGGATTTGAAGAGAGACTTTACCATACTGGGAAGTGGCACCCGCTCTCAGAATGCTGTCTACCAGTGCAAGCACTGCGATATGAAATTGCATAGCACAGCAGAGCTGACTGCACACTTGAATGGTCACAATGAGGAGTTCCAGAAACGTGCCAAACGTCAGGAGAGGAGGAAGCAGCTTCTAAGCAAGCAAAAATACGCAGATGGTGCTTTTGCAGATTTCAAACAAGAGAGGGTAAGGATCTGTGTCTGGTCTCTTTCCCTGTTCTCCCTTCCCTGCTGAGAGAGAAAAACAAAAACACTACCCTTCTGCACCCCAAGAGGCTGCCTGTTACTAATGCCCACTTGCATGTTCTGTTTGACAGCCAAATGACCACAGGCTAATGAATGACTCAGCTTGCCAGTTGAGCTCCATAAGTCAATTACACATTCTGCTTTAATTTCCTCATCCTTTCCTTCGTTTTCCACCCCTCCCTAGGTTCCGTGGGAGGCCCTGAGCTTTCTAACTGCTTCCTTCAATATTCTCCTTATCTTACTTTCCTCCTACCCTTCTGGAAGGCCATCTGGATCTCGCAGTTCCTTGTTCTTTTGTTGCAAGGCAGCCATGTATTAGATTTTTTATAAAATGTCCCATTCCCATTTTAAGTGTATCACTGGATAACACTTTAGTTTACTTCGCAATCATGTTTATTATAGTAACTTTCTTTTATAAACCACTAAATGCTTGTATGACAGAAATCTGTCTGATGACTGAAGCTTTGGACAAGTGTCCCATAATCAGAAAAACAAATTGTGCTCTTTTATCCTGCTCACACACTCCTTTCTTTCTGCTTTATTGAGGAATACAGTTGCTGCAGAAAATATCTTTGCAGCTGCTGGGGAAGTAGAGGTGTCATGAAAGAGCACAATTTCAGGTCAAATTGCATTGTCTGTTGGAGTACTACTGTTATGCTGAAACTGAAAGTTTCAGTTGCACAGATGTTCAGCCCTGTTATTATGGAGGCATTAATGGACATCAGCAAAAATTGACCTTGCTGTTTCTCAAGACTTGATTTGTACATTAAGCATAATTTCTCTCCAGCTGTAAAATCTAGTCTGTATTCCTAAAAATGAGATAGCAAAGCACTTCAGTGTATGAATTGATCTGTGCTTGTGTACTCATAGGCTTTTGGACACCTGGAAGATGTTTCAAAACTTAAAGAGCGGAAAGTGGTTGGTTACAAGTGTAAATTTTGTGTGGAAGTCCATCCAACACTTCGAGCCATTTGTAATCACCTCCGCAAACATGTCCAGTATGGGAATGTCTCTTCTGTGTCAGCTACGGTAAAGGTGAGAATTTTAAAACTGTGACAGCGACTTTTTGCATTGTTTAAAATTAAGGACTCATTGAAAAGTTGTGGAGGCCTCTCGTGTAGTTGACTGTTATTCCAATTCATTCCAGTTATTCCAGTTCAGAATGATTTTTTAATCTAATTCTTGCAGTGCATGCTGTTTATTTTAAGATGTTTTAACTTTTTTCCACTCTTGATCTAGGGGCACGAAGACTATTTAATTCTCATTTCTTCTCAGCCGCAAAGGAGTTGATGTCGCTGATGACCGAAAGACTTGGTTTATGAGCAGGAGGCTTTCTCTCAGCTATTGTGGGCTACTTTGCTACTTAGTTAAACCGTGAAAGAGCTGTTTTTGGTTTTTGTTTTTTTTGGTTTTCTTTTTTTAAAGAAGAGTAAGTGTGCACATTCAGACGGATGAAGTTACTTATGGTATGCCTTTCTACAGGAAATTTCCTTGCTGGCTCCAAACAAAACGTTCAGCTGGCCAGCTGACCCAGTGGTACCATTCAGGCTATTAGCTGTAAGAATGTCATTCCTTTCTCCCTGTGAAAAAAAGTTGTCTTCTGGAACATCTCCAAGGATATGCTTTGCATCACAGCCTGATTTCTATATATCAGCAGAGACAGAGCAAGTACAATAAGGCTGTAGGAAGTAGCTGTGTATTCCTTCTCCTTGTGCTGCAGTTTGGTAAAGATTCCTGCTGCAAGTGTCAATGACTTAGGATGCTTTTTTCATGACACCAACTATGATTTGTAAGGAAGCAGAATCCTTCAAGGCCTAGCTTATGCTTCCTCCAGAGAGCTTTCTTTGCCCTACAGCTGCCCTTCCTTTACTTTACCTGACAGTATTGACAGACTGGGAGGCTTCTCTCCTTTCAGACAATTTCCTCTCTTCCCTGCTTCTCATATGAATTTGATGTGGGATCAATGACATCTTTTGAATGAAAAGATACTATGCAGCTGGGAACAAAATCTGAAATCCAAGGCTAAAAGAACATGATACATACTCTTACAGGTTTTTTAAAGTTGCTGTAAAAGTATGTGCTTTGTTCAGAGGAATGAAAGGACAGAAGAGTTAAGAAAGTGAATAAGAAAATACTTAGGTTTATTTTTTTTAAGAAGATTTCTAGAATCTTAGAGCACTTTCTTGTGAATTTGACCCTAATGGGCAACTACGTAGTAAAGCAGAGTAGACTTAGTTTGTAGAGTAGCTATATTGTAAAGCTATGTGAAAATGAGCTGAAGTGAACTTACTCTATATCTTAGCAAGTTTTCACTGATCAGGTCTAGAAGATTCATGTAGAGATTATTGAAAGTTGATTCAGTTTCTTGTCTTTTTGCTTTATTTGACTATCAGGAGACTTTTATTTTCCCTCCAAGAGTAGGCCCATATTTCAGGAAGCCATTAATAAGGATATATTTAGAAAAATAGCGTAGTGGGAAAGCTAGGTATTAAAATGAGCACATGGGAAAGCCTGAGGGGCAGAAGGGAGAGAGAATTGATGGCTTTGGGGTGGTATGTGTTTTTTAGCAGGAAGCTGAAGATTCTTCAAACACAACTTTGGAGGGTTTTGAGGGAGCCAAAGACCCTGGCATTCTGGAATTTGCAGAAGCTGAATCTGGAGCATTCTTGGAAGATGAAACCAGACCTGGGGGCTACCACTGCAGCCAGTGTGACCGGGTTTTGATGTCTATGCAGGGTCTGCGATCTCACGAGAGGAGTCACTTGGCTTTGGCCATGTTTACCCGGGAAGACAAGTACAGCTGCCAGTATTGCTCCTTTGTCTCTGCTTTCAGGCACAAGTAAGTTGTGGCTTTTTTGTTTTCAAAAGAAGCACTGACTAGAACTACTGTTTCATAGGTTGACACTGAAAAGCACCCTCAAGCTGATTTTGAGCAACACTTGTCTCAGCATTTGGGTGTCTTCTGCACTATCTTTGTGTGCATTTGCTTATAAAAGGACATATCTATATAGCCTGATTTTTTTTTAAGCCCCTTTCTGCTGCATGTAGAAGAAAAGCATGCAAGCAAATAACACAGCTGCTTTCAGCAGGTAAACTGTGAATCCCACCACTTATGAAACCCTGCCAAATGCATGCGACTTGGCAAGTGAATAAGAGTGAAGTATATTTCTTTTTAATCCTTAATATATAGTGAACTTCTGATGTGCACAACTATATTGTTCACAATGACTACAACATTCTGACAGTTGAGTTTTCATTTCTCATGTTAAATAGCTATCATAAACTTTCCTTTAAAAATTGACATTTTTCTTCCTTAAGCATGATGTGCAGTTTTCACTCTACAAACATTTCAGTTTCATACCAGCATGGCATATGTGACTTCATCAGCCTGTTTCTTTGTCTCATTTTGCATAATGAAAATATGAAGTCATAATAAATAGGCAGGTTCCTTCTGATTTTCTTCCTAGCAATTGACTTTGCCATCAGCTTTATAATTGTATATAAATATATATAATATATATATATTATGTATAATTATAAAGCTCATATATATATATATAAACACTCATATATATATATGTATATATATATATGAGAATTCAAAAAAATATACGTATATGCCAAAAAGGAGGTAAAAGGGTCTTTTCTGAAGACATTTAGAACTGACAGTGTTTCCTCTGTGACACATTATACATGTGACAAACATTCTCTAGATTCTGGGAAGAGAGCTGCTTCCTTACTATCTTAACAGAAGTACTCCACGTGGTCATTCACTATAGGCATTCATAACACCATCAGATACATTCTAAAACTTGGTGAATACTGCAATTAAATGCATGTGGGAGGGAAAGCACAGTAAAATGCATTTTTATACACCTTACATTAAAAACCGAGATTTCTTTTGGTATGCCATGGCAAGCTGATGACACAGATTGAAAAGATCCATGGGATTGAGCAGTCAAGAGTGACAAAGGGGATGGGGGGGGGGAAGGGAGAAAGAGTGGATACTACTGAGCATATTTCACCTTGCTTAGCCCAGGCTGACACTGAGAATGACCTCAGTAGGCCTACTATTTGCCTACTCAGCTGGTTTGCTTTCAAAAATCAGACTTGTTTTTAGAGTTTTTAGGAATGAATACCTACCTTAGGAATGAATGAACTATTGTCCTATGAGTAGAAGTGTTGGTAAGCCAGGAAATGGTGAATGACTCGCAGTTGTCATGTTCATTTGATAATAAGTGTTGCTGCTGTTGTCAAGGTGGTCTTCATCTTTTATTTCTGATGCAATTACTCTCTTGGGAAATAAAGTTTATGAAAGAAACCAAATCAGTATTTAATTCATCTACTGTTCTTCTAAATCTTACCAAATCTTAACCTGCCTTTGAAAGAATGGTGCTGGCAATGTGTGTGATCATGAATACAGTTTTAAGTATTACTATGTAAAACACTTGAAGGTATGTATTACAGAATAGTTTGAATATGTATTGTACACATCTTTGTCAGATTGTTTAACTGTTCAGTAAGATCATTGGCTACTTAAAACATGCTTTTGAGTTAAACAATAGCAGGTAATAAAGAAAAACTGGCTTACCCCTTCCAACAACCAGTACCAGCTCAAGAGGAGCGTAGTTTTCATCCAAAGAGATACTGCGAGGCTCCACCCCTTCTAGTCACTCATGTGCACTACTTGCACCTGAGCTCCCTGGATTAGCTACACCTTCCCACCTGTTGCTCAACCATTGGTTCAGTCTGTGACCTGGAAATTCTGCAACTTCAGCTGTTCAAGTGTCTTAGTATCTGGGACATTTATTTCCCCGTTTGCCTAGAAAAGCTGTACATTTTGTCTTTCCACAAACTTCATCCTCAATTTTTTTAAAAAAACTTATATTTGTATAAACTGGCCCTGAAAGGAGACACAAATTTATTTCTAATTTTTTTTTTTTTACTGCCATCAAATTTTTGAATATAGAGACTTTAGCGCTCTCGTAAACAGGGATTTTCTGTCTCAAGTGCTACAGTGTGGTACTAAAGATCCAATGACAATCTGTAGTGAGAGTAGGCTGGAACAGCCTACACTTGACTTGCATGTTGATCCTCCATAAAAACATGATGATCGAAGTAAAGCAGAAGGAAATAAGCCTGAAGCGTGTCTAGAATTAAATTGGTAAATGGGGGGATAGTTTTTTCCAATGATCAGTTCTCCAATCTGCACTACCTTTTCATTCCATCACCACACGTAAGGAGACTGAAATTAACCATAATAACAAAACAGTAGTGTTTTCAAGGAAGAGGCTTTACTAGAAAAGTTTACAAAACAAGCTGAGGCTACCTGCCTACCACCTTGAGATTGTGAACTGAAGACTATGATCCAAAATGTGGGAGCTGACGAGCTCTGCAGGACTTACAATGAATTTGTTCTTTTTTTACAAACTGTGGAAAGTGCCCTTTTTCCTTTCAAAATTTCTCTAAGCTGTTACAAGAAGCTGTGGAGAGACTAAGTTGCGATCATACCCCTATATTCAGGCTGTCAATTTCTGTGAAGAAAGTTGAGGCTGCTCATAGTCACCCCTTCTTCTCTTGTTGAGCTTTGTTCAGGATCTCCCTCACTGTTATTCCTGAAACTCTGTTGCCTTTTAATCCCGGAACTCATCAACTGCAGCCTGCTGGCATCCTCCCCAGAGTAGGATCGCTAATCTGCTTTTGCTGTAACCAAAAGAAGGCTTCCTCATTAAAGCTGGTCAAAAATATCTTTTTTTTTTTTATCTATATACCATCAAGAGGACAGAAAAGAGGCGTATTTTCACAAAAATGTCTGCCAGGAAAATAAATCTCTGTAGTGATAATTCTACTGTTCTTGTACATTTCTTGTTTCTATCAGCTGGTCTCTTAAGTCTGGATCAGGTATAATTTAATTTATACTAATCTTGTCCTAGAAGTTTATTTAAGTGGCTTGCTCTCTGCATAACAGAATTGGTGTTAGCTCTGCTTCTTTTCTTCAGATTAGATTCTGCTTTATTCTGTAGGCAGACCTTTGAGTTTAAAGAGATTGCAGAAGAGCTTCATATTCCTCTTATTTAACTTATTATTGCTAAGTTTTACTTTGCATTTAGAGGAATAGCTTGAATGTTTTACTCTTTTATGTTTCCCTTTTCTGTCTTTCTCTTTTTCAAGTCTGGATCGTCATATGCAGACCCATCATGGACACCATAAACCGTTCCGTTGCAAATTGTGCCCATTCAAGTCCTCTTACAATAGCCGCCTGAAAACCCATATACTCAAGGCTCATGCTGGTAAGTTTTCTCTCTTAGTTTAGCAGTCCAGCAACAGAAATGGCCAGTGTATTCTTGTTGCTCATCAGAGATGCTGGTTTGAATCCCGTGTTTTGTCACCAAATTTGGGTAAGATTTTTATGGCAAATCAGGATTGGCCAACCTATGCACTTACTGGAATTGGTGAAAGTTTGAATGTTTTTGGAAAGACAAGAATTTTAAACAAGACGAATAGTTCATAAATGGCCCATTCTATTTTCATTGTTGTAAATGATAAATGAACTTATTCAGTCTGCTTACAGCAGTGTCTTAACTTTGCTCTTTTATATTTATGTTTGTGCTTTACTTGGGAAAAGGCTTGTGAACTGAATGTTTTTTGGGGAGACTGTCACGTGGCTTTCATAGTAAAGCCAAAGACTGCAGACATCAGGTCTATATACAGCAGAACATCATCATTCTTTTACCACACATGGTAGTTCTCTGTGTTGTGTTGTAGAATACATGAATGCAAACATGGTGCTGATGAACCAGAATTGGGAAGGAGATGTGTCATGCAGGATAGGTCATCACAGAGTATTGCACCTTTGATTATTAAAAAGCTTGAGACTCAAAATTTCCTGGTAGATGTCTTGTCTCCTGTCCTTGGCCCTACACTCTTGACATCATCATACATCGTGTGCTGAAGGCTTATTCGAACATTGGAGTCAAGAACTGCTGTCTGTGTTCCCTATTGTTGCATCTTTCTGGTTAAAAAAGATGAAAAAACATTTCCCAAACTGCAGTCCAAACATGCACTTCAATACAAATAATAGGATACTGACTGATCTAAAAAGAACACGAACTAGACCAGTTGTCTCCGGTTACTCAGACATAGAAACTACTGGAACAGATGACACATGGGTAGAAGTATGTTCCTTGTCTTATTATTTGTCACTCTATACTCACTATAGTTGGAGTGGAGGAGGAAGGTGTGAAAAGGGGTAGAAAAGGCAGGAAGAGTTCATAACTGTCTACTGATTATTTTTTTTAAAGGAAACTATCACCCCCTGATTCAAGGCATTTTTTGTTGACAAAATGTAGTGGAGATTGATGATCTTGGTTGCACTCAATTTCTGATACTGGTTTCAAATGTCGCAGAGTTAGTGCCAGCACCCTTTTCTGTACTTCAATGGGTGTTGTTGATTAGCTGGTCTGTTACCAGCCTCATTATGTATGGGACTATGGCGTTCTGTACTTTCTAGGCAGTCCAACGATATGCAGCAGTTCCTGTTTATAAAATTCCACATCCTGTATGAAGATGACACAGATCTTCATCTTCACCAAACAGAATGTTTCCTTTATGCTGTTGTAAAGTTGGACTCTTTGCGTTACTTTGTTTGAACCTGCCTGAATTTTAGAGCCAAAGTTTGCGTGCAACTGGTACTTATTTCATACTCCTCTTCATGTATTGTTTTATTTATTATGAATTCATGCTATTGAACTTGACTAGTGGACAGTCCTTGAAGGACCATATTTTGTATCATATGAGAACACAATTTCATGGTTGCTTGGATAGTGTTTTGCACAATGACTTGTGTAATAGGGTTTTCAAAGACTTATGATCTGTTTCTGCCTCAGTCCATTTCTACCAAACAAATATTCGCATCACAGAAAATTACTTGGATGTTTTTCACTCAGTTTTGCTTTGTTGTGTTTTGAGAGTTAGTCCTTCAGAAATACATACTACTGAATAACACACAATGAAGAATATTCTTCAGATTCCCCAGTTTTTCAGTGATGCAAGGGTTTTCAAAACCTCTTTTGTTGCCATTTTTTCTCCTGTCAATCATCTTATTATCAGTTTATTTAGAAATAGAAATTTCTATATCCCTTCATTTATTTGTCTAGAGTCTCCTGGAGATCTTTAAAGTTCAGAAAAATTCTAAAGGCCAGAGTATTGTGGCCCTGCTCACATTCTGTGAAATCTGGAACATAATACTCCAAATATATATCAGGTGTTGATACTGTCCTCTCCCCTCAAATTTCTACATGCATTTATTTGTGTGTATATTATTATGATTATTTTTTAAGTGCAAAACTAGCAGTTGAAAATGCACTCTAATGAGCAAAACTATAGTCTTGCCTCTAGAATAAAATACATCCTTTCATGCTGATATTCTGCTGAGCTGTTTTTGATAAGTAGTGGATACATGTATTAATTGTGTCCAGACTTCTTAATATATAATCATCCTGTATTCCTTTTGATGTCTTCTGATGCTTTTAAGCTAATGGTTGGTGCTCACTGTTGTCCCACAGTTTCTTATTCTGACAAACTGTATTTCGCTAACCATATATACTTCGGGAATTTCTTGTGGCCTTGTATTATCCTGTTCCATTAAGTAAGTTTTTGTATGTGGTATGCAAAATATGGTGGGTTTTTTTTCTGTTTGTGTAAAACTAATACGTAACTCTGATGTAATATGCAGATGAGGAATACCATTTGAACACACACGAGACAATTTCTCATTTCGTCAGTTTGGACTCTTTCAGATGCATGGAAAGAGGCTTTCTGAGAGTTTGTGTTTTATCCCAAAAATTAGATTAGTTTTTCTGGAAGAGAGATCTGAGTGCTATGTTTTTTGTATAATGGTTGCTGATCTTTTCAGGTGTGCTTACTCCAACTTGCTTCAATAAGCATGTTTACATGTTCCCTTTTGGTTCAGGTATTTGTGGTTGTCGGAAATGATGCTGTTTGAGAGTCATGTTTGCTAAATTTATTGAGAGATGGAAAACATATTCCTCCTCATTCATTACCAGAGCTCTTGTTCTTCTGTTACTGTTCATGAATATTTCACTCCAATATTAGTTTTGGCTCTTTGTGTACAACTCATATGTGGCCAGTGTTACTCTTGTACACGGAAGTGGCACTTCCAAAACAATAGCTTGGCACCTGTATAAAATCACACTGTTTCTGTTGGGACAGTTTCACTTTGTGTTCCAATTGCCTCCATGCTTAATGCAAAACAAATCTTATCTAAGGATTTGTTTCCCTTTGTTTGCTGTCTCTGTAGCTTGGAATGTGTTCAAAATTAAATTCACTACCGTTCATTACTTCTGTTCCTTCACTTCTTTTGGTGCTTTTTCATAACATGCTTTCACATAGCCTTGCAGATATGCACTTTTCTTGGTATTGCCATGTTTGCTTCTTGTTGTGAACCGACCTTGACTTGGTTACCAGTTTTGTGCAGATTATTCCTGCGTAGTGGCAAGTTTTTTGTAAGGAAAATGTGTCCTTTCCCAAATGTAAATGCCTTTTTCTTTTTTCTTTTGCACTTTTTTTTTTTTTTTTTTTTTTTTTTTTTTTGAGGGACCTCTGTTAGCATTTTCTAGTCCATCTTGCTTCTTTAAGCTGCATGCAGAAACAAATGACTTCACCTTCTATAGTTGCTGTGCTCCCCAAAACGTTTGGAAAGGCTGTAGTTCAGTGACTCCATTTTCATCTCAGTCTGTTTTCTCCTCATACCATGCAACGCAGGCATGCTGCTACTTTGGTCTCTATTTTTTGGCATCGACCACTTTACAAGGATCTACAGCTGTCCAAGAAATTGAGCAAACTCCAGATTGTTCCTGCAAGGAAACGCACATAGCTTGTTCAGTCAGGGATCAGTCTGATGCTGAAGGAGTCCATGTGAACTTTACTGCCAAGTTCAGTAGAAGTATGGGGGCCCCATTTTGTTTCTTTTGTGAGCTGATGACTTGCCTGTATTTCGCTCACCCAGGTGAACATGCCTACAAATGTTCCTCCTGCTCATTTTCCACCATGACAATCAGCCAGCTGAAAGAGCATTCCTTGAAAGTGCATGGGAAAGCACTGACACTACCAAGACCCCGCATTGTCAACCTTGCAGCCTCACACGCCCACCACACCTCCAAGAACCACACTCCTGCTGAAGAAGTGGAGGACTCTAATGGTAAGAGGTGCCTCAGAGCAAGAATTTAATTTTCTAAGGTGCCACTTAATATATTGATTGAAAACAACAACCAAAAAACTCCCCCCCCCCCCCCAAAAAAAAAACAACGTAGAGCAGGCAGCTTGTCCACAAAGCAGCTTCATTTGATTGTTAATAAAAATCAGAAGTTGCATCAAAAACAGAAGTATGCATGGTATTTTAGGATGATTTTTAGATCCTCATTCGTGCATACCCCATTAACTTGTCCTGTCACCAGCTGAGTTTAGAATATCTCAGTGCTGGCTTTACTTCTTAACAAGATTTAAATTGCAGAAAATTTTCAAATGCAGAGCTTGTACTGATAGCCAGTGGGAAAAGGATCATCTAACTCCATCCACACTCCTGAAGAACAGCCCTTTGTCTTGTTAGAGAACTTCAGTGAAATCATAAGATTAAGATTAAAATGTGAACATGTAATGATAATAAAAGTAATTATTCCTCTTGCTCTCAATACAGAGGACAAAAAAAGTACATCTAGATACTAAGCTGCATCTGCAAGAAGGAGAATTTGAGAACTGTTTTCTTTTGTATATTTTCCTTGAAAGCTGTTAACACTTAGTGCTAGATGAATACCCAGAAGATACTTAGAAAGCAGCAAAGGGTGTTGTTAACAGGCAAAATGCAAACTCATAGAAGAGATTTTGCATGGTACCATATGAAGTTTATAGACTTTTTAAGTGGTAGGTAATGAGGTATGCTTTGGATATCAGCTCCTGCCTAATAAGAAGAGAGCAGGTCTTTAGGCAAAAAAAGTATTGATTCCATACATGGAACTGTCAGACAATTGCAAAGACAATCAGAGAGCTGGAGCACCCTTCCTACGAAGACAGGCTGAGGGAGCTGGACTTGTGCAGCCTGGAGAAGAGAATGCTCCAGTGGGACCTCACTGTAGCCTTCCCGTATTTAAAGGGAGCTTACAAATAGAAGAGGGATTGTGTTTTTACATGGCCTGATAGTGACAGGACAAGGGGGAACTGTTTTAAACTGAAAGAGAGGATATTTAATTTATATATTAGGAGAAAATCCTTTATTCAGAGGGTGGTGAGGCCCTGGCACAGCTGCCCAGAGAAGCTGTGTTGCCCCATCCCTGGAAGTGTTCAAGGCCAGCTTGGATGGGGCCCTGGGCAGCTGAGGTGGTGGGGACAGCCCTGGTGATGGCATGGGTTGGGGCTGGTGGGCTTGGAGATCCCTTTGAACATAAGCCATGCTAGGATTCTGTGATTCATGGATGAGTTGCACACAGGTGGAGAATGTAGATGAAGCTGAAAAAGCTTAGACCTTTCTATTTTTGGGGAATTGCAATGTGTTAGAAATGGGGAAAAAACAATTCTTCCCAGAAGTGTGACAGAAGTTTTTGGTGGATTTTTTGTTCGTTTCTTATTAAAAACTATTTTTGTTTGTTTGTTTCTGGCAAAGTGAGGGAGTGTTTTAAATATTATCAATAATTTTTTGTGGCATTTTTGGACTCCCATCTTCCCTTCTTCCCTATTTTGCCCAAAAAATAAGTGTAAAATGAGAAAGAGAGGAAGATAAGAAGTAAATGTTGCATAAAATGGTGGAAAGGAATTTGAAGAAAAAACTAATCAGCATAGAAATACTTACTTGAAGAGAGAAATGAATAATATTTTTGTGGTTATGCAAGTCATTTCTGGAGTCAGAATCAGAATCTTATCAAAAGATTTTGACCAGCTGTTCTCGGATGCCTTTTGTGAAGAGGTTGTGTGGAACGGTACAGTGAAGACTTACTGAGCTTTTATTTTTGCTAATGATAGCTTAAACTAATCCAACAAGCAGGGTACATCTTGTGATTGTATTCTGCTTTTTATTGCTTAAAAAAAAAAGTTACACTGCTGACTTTCAATAAGTGGAGAATAATTTTTAGTGGCTGTTCTTTCCTGTATGTTAGTGATCTCTGAATAGTAATAGTGGTGTTGAGACATAAAGAAGTACAATATTTGAATTTGGTAACAATAATACACTTTCTTCTTTTCTTGCTTATCTCAGGAGCTCAAAGGCATGGTTAGTGAAGTTAAAAATTCAAGCGTGGATCTCTGTAGAGGATAATTTTACGGTCCTCAATGTAAATTATAGAGAAAAAAAAAATCTGTTAACAAAAACACCTTAGGAGATTGACTCAGTTACCTAGATATGTATTGGAGCCAGAAATGAAGGCAGAGTCTGTCCCAGCTAGCTTGGTCATCCTTAAACAGTTACTGGTTAAGACACTGACAATAATTGAAGCAACCCGTTGTGGAGCTAGTCAGATGAGGTGTTGTAATAACAGTGTTAGTGTTTTCAACCTTGTTTGAGGAAGGCATAAACTGTTTTAAGTATATATTGTTTTCTTCATAAGGAAGTTGGCTTCGGTTTGTGGTAATGGTGGAGGCTCTTAGGTCATAATTTATTTTGAATAAATCAAACTAGATAAAAGACTTGTCTCAGTAATAGGAAATGCTCATCTGTTTGAGCAGCTTTCACATACAGTTGGAGATTACTGGAAATGAGACTTAGAGTAGTGTAGCTGGATTTTGGTTTTGTTGCTGTGTATAAGTAAACTATACATTATAAATTAATTAACTTGGGATGTGAACTTGAGTTAGGGATGGGATGAGTGGCAGACAAAAGGATGCCTTGCATTGTTATGGGCCTGTTTTGTAGGTGGGTAGGTATGAAGCTGCTAGTATAATTGAAATGGCTGTAGAAAAGATTTGGTTCTGTTTGTGGATGAATACTGTAGTTGAAGTAAGAAACAGAGCAGGATGGCTTGGAGAGATTTGAAGAGAGAGCAGAACTCGTCGTTTAATGAGATAAAAAAGGGAAAGGGAATCAAATTGTAAAAGCAGAGTCCATGTCTGAATGGAGCTGTTCTGGGATAAGATAAAAAATTGTTTGCCGAAGTGCCTTTCTCAGGACAATCCTTTTTTTTTTTTTTTTTTTTTTTTTTTTAATTTAATTTTAGATTTTGTCAGATTGATTCATTTATTAGAAGATGCAAATATATTTCAATTTCTTTACCTTAGTTCTCTGTTGGTAGCAGTAAGCATATTTGAAGTGCTTATATCCTAGATGTTTTGGACAACACTGTCATTAGAAACTGTAACAGCCACTTATACGCTTTTCTCAAGGCAGTAGTATAAAAAGGTGTCTGTGTCTATCTCAGTTGTATCACCTGTGAAGGCTTTCCTAACGGGGCACTGTTGGAAGATACTGCTTTTTGTATCCCATCTGGTGTTCCGCATGTTGTGTAGTTATTTCTATATATGTAAGATACCCTGTTTACATTGTGTCCTAATCTAGGTAGATGTAAAACCGTCAATTATTTTTTTTTTCTTTTTTTTTTAAATAAATGTCATGGAAGATCAGCAAATGCAGCAAATGTTGACCACTAGTGCAAGTTCTCTCTGTTCTTGAATAGTGTAGTGGCACTGAATGGTTTGTGGTATCCAATCATTGTTGAAACTGTTGCTGTTGGGGTAAATTTTTCTTCTGCTCCCCTAATAATTCATAGGTATTTTTCCTCTTTAGGAAAAAAAAAAAAAAAAAAAGAGAGAGAGAGAGGAAAAAAAAGGTTAGCTATGATCTGACTACTTGCAGTTGTATGGTTGGCTTTTTTGTTTGGATTTACTTACATGTTTGCTCTTTACAGTGACATCTGGCTTTACAGTTTTGCAATCTAAGGGAGTAAAAATTAGATATAAATTGAAAAACTACAAACTGTTGGGAGAAAGATTGAATAAATCACCTAATAAGGCCTATTTGTGTGTTCTTTCATGGTCTTTTTGAGAACAAGATTATATTCATGTTACTCTCTGCCCAGAAGAGCTATATAGAATTATTAATGGTACTGTCATGTTGTGGGACAGTGTATCTCACAGATAAGGGTTTCCAGTACCGTGCTGTGCAGAGTCAGCTCTGTTCTGTTGACTTGAGTGCAAGGCAGTGTAGTTTCAGTGTCTGCATTGACAAATCATGTTAAGAGACTACTATCAGTTTCAGTAAGGAAGAAGTGAAAGCAATGCAAACACAAAAATTGTTTAAGAAAGCAGAGTAGCAAATGTTATCTGCAATGTAATCGTCCCTAAGGAGAAAGCACATATGGGCACAGTTTATGTGAATACTGAGGTTATGCATGTCAAGAGCTACGGAGATGGTGGACTGCCTGCCTACCTTGTAAAAGCGAGAGAAATCCATGAGTGTGGCCAGTTCTGGTGAAGCAGAATGACTCTACACATTGATAAATTGTTTCATGTTGTCACTTCATGCCTAGCAGTAGCTTTTGGGAATATGTAGAAGAGTTGCCCTAAACTGACCTTGCAAATACTATTGCTTTTTTAAGTATATCTTTATTTTTATAAAAGAAACAACAAAACTCTTTGGCCTAGCTACTTTGTAGAGCACAGAACTTCTCTATGTTCATGTGGCTAGCAGATTTGAAGCCTTGTAAATTTGTTTGCATTATGACTGTGTGCAGTAGATCAAAATAATAGGTTTTTAGTTGAAGAATAGAAGTTTTAGATGAAGAATACTGAGTTGCAGAAATGGCATGTAAAAGATGTGGATGTGGCTTCTGGTATCTTCTCAGTCATGCTGCCTTTGTATCAGACCATTCCTTTTCAGTAGTAACCAGCTTTTGAAATGTAGAAAGCAGCACACTTTATGTGTACCCTTGAAATTCAGTAGTCACTTTTCACAGTAATGCAAACCAAACAGTATCTATCACTGATACCAGCATACATGCAAGGTCTGAGCTAGAAGATGTTTTTAGTTTCCTGGTGCATGCTATGTCAGTAGTTTCATCAAATTGAATTACTTGAAGGATCAAATGCTTTGAAAATTGCTAAGTGGAACACCTATTGCACTGTTAAAGCTTCTTCTGAACTTTAGGCTTTGCCATTGGAAAAAACTGCTTCACTTAGAGACTGGAATAGAAATCTATCTGGTAGCTTTGATGGAGCTAAGTGGGGTACAAAACTGCTTGACTAAGTAGTGTCTCTGGGACTGTTGTATAAGAACTATAAATCCCTTCCTATTCTTGTACACTTTTCCAAAATAGGTAATGGGTAATCAGGATGTGTGTTTCCTATGCTGTTTGTCAGATGAAATCCTGAGGGGTGCTGAGCACCTTGAATAGGTTTCCTGAAACAATTTAATGTACTACTGGAATGAGAGGAGATATGTGAGGAAGCAAGGAGGCTTTTCAAGAAAATTCTCTCAGCTGGTACCAATGACAAAGAATTATTACAGTGGTCCACTGAGCCTAGAACCACTCAACTTCCTCTTCCATCTCAAAGAAGAAGCAAACTTTACTTATCCTTACACATGCCACCCCTTATGTGTGTATGTGTGCATATATTAATAAATATATAATTTTTTTTCTAATCCATACCTTAGTTTATACGGCCTTGCAGTTATATATTCATGTGCAGTGTTTCATTTCATAAGGGTTGTTTTTCTAGCCTCCTAACCAGGGCAGAAAGTCCCTCTTCAGCTTTGTTGCTGTTTCTGTCTTGTTGCTATTGCGTCTTATTGTTTTATGGCTACAGCTGTTAGGGGAAATTACAGCATGTTAGAATCCTTACATCCTGGAAGCCTTATCGTAGCTCAGAATGGCCTTCCCTTTGTATGTAGGGTGAGATTTGTGGAATTTTGTTTTGAAATTAGGGAGGTTGGATTCTACTCCTTTGACATTTGAGATCCTTTTACTTGCCTGTTGTTTGGGGAGGTGGCCAGCCTGCAGTAACTTCAGTGACTTTACACAAAACTTTAGTGCCTAAACTATTTAATTGCAAGAAAAGTTGGAAGAATAGCATCCATGTTAAATATGCAAAATGGTGGTCTGCATACTGCTGAAAAGATGCTTGTATTTGTGTAGTTATGGTCAAGGTTGCAGGGATGTTTCCCTGTTCTGTCTTTTTCCTTGGTTTTGTGCAATGTGTTAGTAGCACTGCATGCCCATCTTCTCTCTTAATTATTAGATTAATATTTCTTTCCTGCAGCCTTGTTCTTTTTCCAGCCATGTTCTTTCTTCATCTGACCAAGAGCTGGTTTATTCTCTCTCCTCACAGTTACTCTTTTAGAGGTATTCTCAGTGGCCACAATGCTTGCCAATGCTTGTTAAAACTTTCAAGCACTTGTTCGTTTGTCTTTTTTCTTGTGATCAGCATTAAACTAATTATCAAATGTGGAATCACACAGGAGCTTTTCTCCTGCATCAGACTGACAAGGACTGGTGGAATAAGTAAAGGGCTTGTTCACATCCAAGTTTACCAAACAAAGTCCCCCCTATTTCAAGGACTTAGGATAATGGTTACGCCCTTGTTCTAAGCAGCTTTCTTCCACTAGTGTATAGTTTTTTTGGCTGCATAGTTTTCATGCAGCGTATTGAGAAGTTCTGTAGCAGATGCTTGTGCTGTCATCAACTGTGTTTAGTGGGGAGTGTCAACTTGCTGTTTGTTGTGCTCCGTTCTAGCCCTTACCTTTTTGTATAAAGGCTGTATTTAGATTTAATGCATGGAAACAAGAACCAGACAGCTGGGTGAAGAAGGTTGCTGCCCGTCTTTGAATGGATTTGGCCAGTCCACTGTGATAGAATTGATGTGATACTGAAAGACTTACCTAGGATGGAGAGAAGATGGAGTAAGTTGTTTGGATGGATTTGAGTAATTAATGAAGGAATAAGCATCTCTTAGATTTATTCATGTTAGCCATAGAAATAAACCCCTTTGTACATACAGGAAAAAGCAAGATACATATGTAGATCCTTGTATTTATTTCCCGAGGTTTTTCTTTTTTTCTTCATTCTGATTCTTGTGCTTAGCATAGAGGATGAAGTGGTAGGTGACACTCTTGTGTCCTGTCCCTGCAGAATAAATAGGATGCTATTGCTCTGAAGGGTTATGTGGTGTGACTTGACCACTGCTGTGCAAAAGAGCATTTCTTCAAGCTATCATTCCTACATGTTGGTAGCCTTAATGCGTAAGCAAACTGATATTCTCTCAGTCTATTGAGACTCCAGTTGTTTTCTGTTGATCTAAAGCCTGCTTGAGGGATTTGATGCTTGACAGAGAGGCAGAATTTCTTTGTTCATTTTAGCTGTTTTGAAATGGGCATATGTTTTGGCATCAACATAGTTGGCAGCAGAAGGTTTGACATTCAAATTGCTGCTTTTATTTTTTCTTTAAGGAACATCATTACTATGTTTCAGTAGGAATGTTTGAAAATGCTGCCTGCAGTGATCTGAGATCACTCAGATATGGGATAGAGATGAGGTCTTATGTTGGCAGCAGTAGTAATGCTAATTTGTATTAGTCTCCAGAACGTTCTAGAACTTGCCAAGCTCTGTGATTTTAATATGATCTCTCCAGAATATTTATTTTATAAAAATATATGAGATACATATATTACGTAAAGTTGGAGCTTGAGTTTAGCAGCAATTTGTCGAAGAAGTCAAACATTCAAGTCTTGAATGGATCATCAGCACCTATGTATCTTCACTATAATAATAGGATCAGTTTTGAAGCAGAGTGCAAAAATGTAGCACTTGATGGGACTGAACTTTTTCCCCTCTTCATTTTAAGCTAAAGGAAAGCATTTAGATGATAGCAGTTTCTTGTATTAATACTTACATTGAATGCAACACATGTTTGTGATGGGAAAAGTAGGCCTTATAAATTTGGTATCCTTTTATGACAAGGTTACTCACCTAGTTGCAGTAAATGGTATAACAGCCAGTTGCTAGCATGTTCCTGAGGGCAGATTTAAGGCCTGTTTTTATGAGCGACTTGGGCAAAAAGTTGAGTGGACATTGAGTATGTTTACAGGTAATGCTAAATTAGGAGGTGCTGTTGACTCTCTTGAGGGTAAGAATGCCTGCAGAAAGATATTGATAAATTACTGTGCTAGGCAATTTAAAAAGTGCAAGTGCTAAATTGTGCATTTGGGATGGGGCAATCTTCGATTATAAATACATTGCAGGACAAATGGTTGGAGTGCAGCCCTGCAGAGAGTGGTATTTGATGTTCTGTTGATAGCAAGCTCAGTACGAGTTAATGCCTATGGCAGCCAGCCAAAAGGGCCAACCATATTTTGGGGTGCATTAAGCATGGTATAGCTATCTGGTCAAAAGAGATTGTCCCACTCTACTCTGTGCTTGTGTGGCTTGACCTTGAGTACTGTATTCAGTTTTTGGTGTCACAATTTAAGGACACCTTAACTACTAAAGGGTGTCCAAAGGAGAGCTATGAAGATGGTGAAGAGGGCAAGATGTATGAGAAGCGACTGGGGTTGCTTGTTTTGTTCAGCCCATAGAATACAAGGCTGAGGGGAGGACCCATGGTGACTGAAGTTCCGCATGGGGAATGGAAGGTAGCACTGAGCTCTGCTCGCTCTGTTAGTGACTGGGCTTGAGGAAACATCATGGAGCTGTGTCAGGGGAGAGCTGAGTTGGGTATTAGACTGTAAGCAGGCAGTGGAACAGCATCCCCAGCAAAGTTGTCATGAGCACAACTCTATTGCTATTAAAGAAGTTTGCAGTGGTTTAATGTGGGTTGCACTATGTGGAGTTGGGTGTTGGACTTGATCTGTACTCCTTTCTTCTCTTAGAGCACTTCCATTTATGAGATGTAATTTATCTCAACAGTGTAAGGAACAGCTAGAGAACTTTTCAGTTTATTTCTTTTTGGAAATTGGTAAACACATGAAGATTCCAGTGTTTGATGGGTAGACAGAAGTCTTGATTTTAAGTGCCACCTTATACTTAGATTATGGTATTTTATTTTTTTAATAATGCTTGATAAGAATATAGAGTTGAAAAGTGGCAAGTAACTTGAACTTTTTGGATGGCAACAGTCTCAGCCTGCAGTATTCTTACTTAAAACAGACGGCAGTGGATAAACAGACATGGAAGAACATGAATGCCCACAGCATAAAAACAATGCACGGAACACATAGATCATCTCTATATTGTAATGGAAAGCAGTGGGTGGGTTTGTACACTATAGTTACTTGGCACTATTGTTTAGGACATTTAAAATTGGTTGATCAGCCACCAAAGCAACACAGGCTTTAAGAAGATTTTGTTTATGACTATTTAGTGACCAAATCACCTGAAGAGCTGCAGAAAAACTTGAGATGAAGCCAGCAAATAAATCCTACTGGTGGTGGTGGAAAAAAAGGGATAAATATAAATTAAATAGCTGTATGATGGAGGGTTTCTTGACACCTAGAATGGATCTTTCCAAATCAAAGCACTGATTGAATATAGTAAGAATTCAGGCAGTGTTTGTGGCCATGATGTGCCTTTCCCATTATCCTTGAGGATGTTAGTAGGAACTGGTAGTGTTGGAAATTCAAAATCAGAATGACACAAATGACACAGACTGATTGAGATTGAAAGGGACCTCTGCAGGCCATCTGGTCCAACGCCCCTGCTCAAGCAAGGCCAACTAGAGCAGGTGGCCCAGGGTCTTGTCCATATGGCTTTTGAATATCTCCAAGGAGGAAGACTACAACTTCTCTGGGCAACCTGTGCCATTGCTCAGTCACCCGCACAGTAAAGATGTGCTTCCTGATGTTCAGACAAAACCTCCTGTGTTTCAGCTTGTGCCTATTGCCTCTCATCCTGTCACTGGACACCACTGAAAAGAGCCCAGCTCCAACTTCCTTGCACCTTCCCTTCAGGTATTTATATACATTAATGTGGATATTAATTACTTCTCTAAAGAATCAAGTGTTAAGTAATGTTTTTGATTATGTATGACGTGAAGCTCTTGAACTAGTCCCTTGTTTGAAGGAAGGAACATGGTATAGCTTATTTAATTGATTGCATTCTTTCTTCATAAATTGTATATAATTCCTACCTTTTTTTCTTTGCGTCTTATTACACAGAGTATTATAATCACTTTCTTCTTGATCTCAGCTGTGAAACTTCAAGGTTCTTCAATAGACTCCGTAAGAGTCTGCCTATGTGAAGGAGTTCCTAAGATAAAATTCTTTATTTTCTTCTTCTTAGGTCAAACTCTTGTCCCTTCTAAATGATTCTGACAGTAGCACAAGAAGCTGCATAGTGTATATATATAACTCTACATATATATATATAACTCTACATATATATATATATATATATATATATATATGTAGAGTGTGTATATATATAGAAAGAGTATACAGGATATATATATACGCTATATAGGTGTGTGCATAAAGGAGAATGCAAAATTAAAGAAGCATGGTTATAGTTTCTTGTCTTTTCTGAGTGAGAAAGACTATGTAGTCCATATATCTTTTCTTAAGCATGGACATATACTTATTTTTCTCTTAAATGCAAAAGATAGTCCAGAGTGACCCAAAAGAGGCTTTTACATGTAGTACTGAAATAAATTCCTCTGACAAGGTATTTTTAAAATTTTAAATGCTTAAAATACATATCTAGAATATTAAGTGGGTTCTTCTCTCTCCCTTGTGATTAGTGTTTGCTTCCATGTATGTGAATAAGGTTACAAATTTTGTTTCCTCTCAATCTCATTCATAACATCCCAGCAGTGTAAAGGTTTTTGGTAAAAATCAGAATTAGGTTCATACTCTGTAAACGAACAACGAATTAATCTAGGTACAAGATTTCCTTAGCAGTAGATTGCCAAAGCCTCCTCATGAATATTTTTATGCATCCCTCTGAATCTTGTTCTGTCTTCCTCTCCCCTCAGTTAATGTATTGCCAGAACATTTCACCCTCCCACATATTCTTCCTTCCAGGTCAGTGCTGTATGGCATAAAGTGAACAAATGTGTGTAGTCTTGACAATCTTTGTATGACACTTTACTTTGTCACCTTCCCACTTTTCAAGCTGTTGCCATTCATGACTATATTCTTTCCTACCATTCCTGGAGTCAGTAATTTTGAGTAGCATTATGTTTCAGAAGGAACTTTGTTCTTAAATCTTATGAGCGTCACTCTTAGCCTTCATAATGTCTTGGGTTGGAAGAGACCTTAATCTAGTTCCAATCCTTCTGCCATGGACAGGAACACCTCCGCCTAGACCAGGTTGCTGAAAGCTACATCCAGCCCAACCTCAAACACTTCCAGGATTGGATCATCCACAACTTCTCTGGGCAACCTGTTTCAGTGCCTCACCACTCTCATAGTGAAGAATTTCTTCCTAATCTAAATATGTCCTCTTTCAGTTTAAAGCCATTACCCCATTGTCCTATCACTACACTCGTGAGTCATTCCCCAGCTTTCCTGTCAGCCCTGCTTTGGTGCGGGAAGGTTATTATGATGTCTACCCAGAGACCTCTCTTTTCTAGACTGAACCTACTAGCCATAATTTAATCCTTTTAAAATAATTTTGACTAATAGTTTGATATTACTTGCTTTTAAACATATGTTTTGTGGTTTTGCTGATTTTTTTTTTTTTTTTTTTGTAGTTTTGCATCTTGATGTGGTTTTTCACAAATACATTTCCATATGTCTACTGTTCTTCTTAATTCCTTGGAATTTCTCTGTCTTCCTTCATAGAAATGTTCCTTAGTGTGAATTAATTCAGAATAAATTAAATAACATTGCAATTATATTCTTTTTGGTCTGCTGAGGACTTCACAGATCTATAATGTCTTAGGCCTATATTGTTATGCAGTAATCTTTTTCCCCCATAGAGTTATCTTACTTAGTTACACATTCCATTTCAGACATTACTTTCTGCAGTTTCATTTATCTCTCGGAAGCTGATCTCTTTTGTCTTTGACGTTTCCATGTGAGTTTACTAGGAAAACAAGATGTGCTCATTTTTGTCTGCCTCTATCTTAAACTAAACATGCTTTCCAGTGTAGTTGAACAGTTGCTTCTCTTAGAACAATGCTTCTCCCTTCATCCCTCTCCCTGGTACACAAGCATATAAGTAGTTGTATCTAGCTGCATCTAATTTTGTTCACTCTGAAAGAACGAAGCAATGGTTGGATTTCTTTTCTTAAATAGGCAATTTTTCTTTCATTTCTCAACAGTTGGTCATTGTCTGTTGCATAGACTTATTCTAACTTGTGTTCTTATCTGTTTTTTTTGTTTGTTTGTTTGTTTGCTGCAGTTGTCTTGTTTTTGTCCATTTTACTGTTGTGTTCATGGTTACTGATAATTCTGAAAATACTTACAAATAACTAAAATATCATTTTATTGCCAAGTAAGTTTATGTAACTGGATCAGAACCTTTATTTTCTTTTCCTTTCTGAAAAAATCTCAGTTTTCCTTTTTTAGGTATCTGAAACACATTAGATGCTGCAGAGGATCCATGAAAATTGGGTTTTCATTTTGTTTTTGTGGTAGGTTTTCACTGTACGTATTTCCCCCTTGTATGGTTGCAGAGTATGCCGTATCTATCAAGCTGAGCTTTCACCACTGCACTGCATTGTGATGTGGACTGCGAATGCCATTTATGACAAGGCAGTGACTTTCAGTAGAGTTGACGAACCCTTTGTGTCTGCACTTTGGATGAAGTTTTCAGAATGGCAAAATCACTTACCTACCAATGAAGCATTGTAGGCACTTCTAGAAATGCTGTCTTTCTTCCCCCCTTGCAGAGACAAGGAAACTCTTACACATTATAACTAGCACATGGCAGTAATTTAGATGTGGCTGTGTTGATGGGACACCATGCAGACAGTCATTTCTCCTGCTTTTCTTTCAAGTAGTCATTTTCCCATTTGGATATGAGAATGCCGCTCTATACAAACAGTGGATTTTATGGTCTTTTGGATCCACAGGTGCTGGTGTGAAGTCAAGTACTTGCTAACCTTGTTACTGTTCCTGTGCAGGTAATCTGTAGGTAAATGTGTTCAAAATTCTAGTCATGAGACTTGCAACATTGCCACTGTTCAGTTACTGTTAATTTTTTCCTCTTGACGTGACTATAGATGTCCTTTCATTTACTTCTGAACATCCCATGCTGTTAGCTTGCTTTCGGAGTTGCACAGCAAGGTTCTTCCATTCACTTAAGACAAAATTATTTTTAAATGCGTTCAACATGTGTATGTCCTTTTTCTTTTAAGTTATCAGGCCTATGTATTGTCATTTACTTTCTTGTTGTACTTTGAGGCTGTTGCAGAAAAGAGAAAACATCATTCTTTTCATTAACATGTAATCAGTACTTCCTGCCGTTTCATTTTTCTTCATTTTCTCTCCTTCTATGTGTTCTTTTTGGCTCATATTTTACATTACTTAGTTACTACTTTACATTACTCTTCCCTTTGTTTATTTTAATGTCTTTCTTCTGTTTTCTGACTTTGATGTAGTCTTACAAAGCCATTTTACTTTTTTCACACATGGATGCATAGGCCCAATTTCTGCTTCCAACCAAGCTTGTTAATGATTTCCTGGAGTGCTTCCAACCCTACGTACAGGAAAAAGGCTGAGGTGGGACAAATGTGTACATATAGTCATGCTTTGGTTATTGGGTATTCTGAGAGAAAAACTCTCTTCCTCTTTTGTTCTCCAGTCTTAACACCCAGACATCATGTTGTAGCAGCAACACTGTCAGGTGTCCATCAGGTTGGCACGCCAGCTCAAGGCCTGAGTAGATGCAAAAATGCTTGATTAACATCTAAGTCAGCTTTGCACCAAAGTACACACAGAGCACTTTGGAGTATCAGCCTACACTTCCAGCAGAAATAGAGTAGGTGCACACATAGAAGTGCTTTGCCAGTTTGAGGCAATACTGCTGTGCTCTTTGTTAAAAATCACTGTACTGTTGCTTCTTGGCTGTTTGTTTTTGTTTTGTTTTTTCATTTGCCTCCCTAGCCCTTTCTTCAGTTGCTGCTTTTGAAAATAAAAAATAAATATCCCAAGGCTACACTGCCTTGTCTGTTAATTGCTCACTGTCCATTCTGTTGCTATGTGCTAAAAGGCATGGTTGTAAGAAACTAAAGGAAGTGTTTCTCTCCCATACCTTCACTCATTTTGGAGTGAGCATGTGCAGTGTGGTTCAGTGCTTGGTGAAGTTAGTGGGAAATCTCCCATGCCTTTAGTCAGCTTTGAAATTTGGATGAAGTCTTCCTGATGAAGCCGAGTTGCACATCCATGCTAGGAGAGCTGTCTAACAGGCTGCTTCTGAGAAACCAACAGAACGTCTATATATGTGTTAATATTGGTGTTAATCTTCAGGAAATGCTAAATCTTCCACATCAGAAGTATTGCAAAATAATGAATGCTTTTGCAAGGCAAAAGGGAAAGAATATACAGGCAGAGCCAAGGACCTGTGTCCCACCATCGTTTAAGACTCTCCGTAAAAGCTCTTCAGTTGACTTTCTTCTGTAAATTTCACAACTATCTTTGTAAAAGAGCAATCCACTAAACACTGTAATGTGTAGCAATTTTGAACCCACATTGAAGTAGAGTTAAGAATTCTTGCACACTAGAGGTAGAATTTGCTTTTCGCTATTCTGGATGACAAGGAGAGCTACCTTGTACTTGTGAATAGTCATATATTCCTTCAGTTTTCACATACCAGATTCCATAGAAGTATGTAAACCATAGAATCATAGAATGGCCTGGGTTGAAAATGATCATCTAATTTTAACCCCTTTGCTATGTGCAGGGTCGCCAACCACCAGAGCAGGCTGCCCAGAGCCACATCCAGCCTGGCCTTGAATGCCTCCAGGGATGGGGCATCCACAACCTCCTTGGGCAACCTGTTCCAGTGTGTCACCACCCTCTGGGTGAAAAACTTCCTCCTAATATCTAACCTAAACCTCCCTATCTCAGTTTAAAACCATTCCCCCTTGTCCTGTCACTATGCACTCTCGTAAATAGCCATTCCCCTTCCTGTTTATAAGCTCTCTTCAAGCACTGGAAAGCCACAATGAGGTCTCCCCGGAGCCTTCTCTTCTCCAAGCCGAACAATCCCAATTCCTCAACCTTTCTTCATGGGAGAGGTGCTCCAGCCCTCTGATCATCTCAGTGCCCTCCTCTGACCCACTCCAAGAGCTCTACATCCTTCCTGTACTGGGGGCTCCTGGCCTGGACGCAGTGCTGCAGATGGGGCCTCACAAGAGCCGAGCAGAGGGGGACAATCACCTCCCTCTCCCTGCTGACCTCCCCTCTTTTAATGCAGCCCAGAACACAGTTGGCCTTCTGGGCTGTAAGCACACACTGGCTCATGTCCAGCTTCTCATCCGCCAGGACCCCCTTCTCTGCAGGGCTGCTCTCAAGGAGATCTTCCCCCAGTTTGTGTAAATGCTTATTTGCAAGCTGAAAGCTGGAATAGTAGACACCAGACTTTTTTTCTTTTAACAGACTTTCTTTTTTTAAACCTGCAGTTTTCTTTGGAGTAGACATCACTGAGGCCTTGGGTGGGAACACTGATGATGTGGTGGAAGTTTTTGATGCCTTTGTGGAGCAGAATGTAAATTACTAACTAGACCTTGATCTCGTGGGGAGCCTGCTTCAAACAAAGGGGAAAGGAAAAGCTTGATATTTGAGTGGGTGGAGCTCACTGTGAGCCCTCCATGGTGGGGAAACCTGCTGTAGAAGTGGTGAAAACCAAGCATGATAAAAGTTGTATTGTAATCCAGCTTCTGTTCATGAGGCTTGGATAGGAAAGACAAAAAGGTATTTCATTTAAAAGAATCTTTCATGTTTGCTTTTGTTTTTGTTGTTCACCTGGAGATGAAGCTCAGGGAGCTTGGAGACATTCATTTCTAGCTTGTGCTTTGTTGGTGTGTTTGGATTTTCTGTTGCTGCTGGTTTGTTATTTGTTTCTCAGGCATGTATGAACTAAACTCTGTTTTGTGATAATTAATAAAAACAGTGAGCGTTTTGCTGAGTGCTGTATAGGACTGTTTGCCTTTTGTTTCTTCTTACTAATTGGTTATAATGGATGGTGTGTGTATATATATAGATACACATATGAGAATTCCTACATATCTAGCCTCAGGGAATTAAGCTTTGGAAAATGAGGTACCCATCAAAGCAGGAGTTGGCTCGTACAGTTTGTTTCCCAACTTCTTTTCTTTTTTCTTTCTTCTTTTCTTCCTTCCTCCAAAAAGCTTAAGAAAAGTCTTTTGTGTTCTTTTCAGGAAAGTTACACTGAAATTCATCTGCTTTCATTTGTGCCATTCATGGGCAGCTGTGGGTTATATAGGACAAAGGAGATGAATTCCTAACCTCTACATTCAAGCACTGTATTGAGAAAGGTTCAGCACACACCCTGTCCTTTTTTGTAGGGTCCAACTGCAGTATTACAACTTCTAGTTTCAGTACTGAGTTATCTCTGGGCTGTATTTTTCCACATGCCATTAAAACAGTATGATAGAGTTTACTTGGTTTTAGAAGGGATGTGTCTGTACAGATGTATCCATAGGAAGAGGTCTTTTTCTTAGTTTAGCAAAAGTTAGTAACTTTTGAGGAAATGTGGCTTAGAAGTTCTCTTTACTGGAATCTGTGATTAAATATGTTTTAATTTTTTAATGATGACTTGATTTCAAACATCCTGAACTGAGAGTACTTGAATTTACTTTTTGTGAAGATGTCTTAAAATGTGACAAAGTAAAATTTTATCATTTTGTGAGTTAACTTTTAATGTCTCTTAAATAATTCCATGAATGAGTAGGGATGAGTATCAATTTATTTTTTTAATATTTTTTTTCCGTTTTAGGTAGGATACTCAAATGTATCCTATGCCAGATCTTCATCTAGTATTAACTGGCATAAAATATTCAAGTGGATCCGGACAGATAGATGCGTGAAATGCCTAAACACTCAGCCATACAATTAGTATGGTTTACTTCCACAAATGAAAAAGTCTTAAAGGAAGACTTCTTTTTAGACTACTTTTAAGTTAAAGCTGTCATTTCTTCTCCCTCCTTCTCCAATCAGATCTAAAAAACATAATTTATACTGATCATCTTTCGTACAGTAGAATTCACATTAGATTAGGAGAAGTGCTACACCTCTGCTTCTTAATCGCTTTAGAAAGTTGTCAGTGGATTTCGGTATGTTGGTCAAACACTTGTAAAAAGTCAGTTGGTACTGAGAAGACCTTTTCAAATTTGCTGATCCACAACTTTTCTCTGTTTCTCTGCAGACTCTTCATACTCGGAGCCTCCTGATGTTCAACAGCAGTTGAACCACTACCAGTCTGCAGCGTTAGCCAGGAACAACAACGTCAGCCCAATCCCACTTTCAGGGAGTGCTGCAGGAATGGAAAAAACTGAAGCCATCCTTAACTGTGAATTTTGTGAATTCTCCTCGGGTTACATACAGAGCATTCGGCGTCACTACCGTGACAAGCATGGAGGGAAAAAACTTTTCAAGTGCAAAGATTGTTCCTTTTATACAGGCTTTAAGTAAGTACTGTGGAAAAAAGATAAACTGAACTCACAAGGGTGTTTTAGCTCTTGAAAAGACTTCTGAGATTTTTGAGAGCTGGCTATAGCAGCAGAACATGGCCACTGCTGACCAGAGAGAGGAACATAGGAAATGCCAGGCCAGATCACAGCAGCATCCATGTAATCCATTTTCCTCTCTCCTACAACAGCCAGTACCATCTGCTGCAGATGAAAGCATTGCAGCAGCTTTTCCTTGCTGGAAGAGTTGGAACAGGTAGTGCTTTTCTTTAAAATAAGCAGTTAGAGGTTTTTCCTTATCCTCAAGTATGAAAGTATATTCTACAAAAATAAGGTCATTTCCTTGATGCATAGGATAAGTAAGGGAGATAGGGAGATGGAAGAAATTACATAACCTTTCTCCCTTCTGAAGAAACTTCTCTCATGTAATTTTGTTTCTTCTACTATTTATCTAGCTAGAATGCACTCTCCAGAGTTACTGATAACATAGAAAGGCATTTCAGCAAATTTAATTAGATGTTGCAGAATTTAAAATCTCAGCTGTCTGTGTGTGTGTGTGTGTGTGTGTGTGTTAGCTACTGTTCTCTAAGGAAAAAAGTCTTATGCATCTATGCTCTTCACCATTTCTCTGTGATGTGCTGGACCCTTGTGCTTATATCCCCCAGCTAGAATCTGAGGTCTCAGATATATCAACTTCTTAAGAGACTAGTGACAATATATAGCATGATTGGATACAGGAATAAAATGTTGAATAAAATGTTGAGCACAAACCTTCTCTCAGCAAGTGAATCCACACAAGAGCAACTTCTAGCTAATGCATCTGTAGCCTTTGTTGCTTCAGACCCTACCTGCCTCAGTGATACTGTTTGCTGCTTATGCTTTATGTACTGATTGCTATCTACCTTTGAGATTGCCAATGATCAACTCAATTCAATATGCTCACATCTTGTGCATTTTCCCAAGATGAAATAAAATCCTCTTAAATCAAGTGCTGATTAAATACGCTTATACTTACAAAAAAGTTGTATTCTTTCATGTGGTGTCTCAAACATGGCAAGGATTATGTCTTCTTTTGAAAGTGTACCGTGCTTTCTCTCTTAAAAACAAGGACAGAAAAGCCCTTACAAATCCCCTCTTCAACTCACTGTGGAAACTTGAATGCACTGAGGTTAGTAGGAGTACACCTGTACAATTCAGACATCACTGGATTGTGCCTGAAGCCACTTGTGTTAGTAAACTATTTAATGCTCAAACTGACAAGCAGAACTTCAGTGTGGCAAACTCTCCACTCTCTCTTTACCCCTATTCTAAGCAAAAAAAACTGACCACTTTCCCCAAGTTCACAGACATCTCTCATTTCAGTAGTTGAGCTAGCAGTCAGGTAAGTATATTATTTTCCTTTGTATGGAGGAGGAGTTACATGCCTCTTCCAACTTTTAAGTATGCAGCTAAGGTAATGTCAGCATGAGATTTTTTGTTCAGAAGTGCTGTATTCATTCATTCTTCTGCCTTAATAAGTGGAGTATTCTTAGTCTTGGATTTTCAAGTCCTCATAACTGATGCTTTAAAACAGATCACCCGAGCTCATGTGTGTTTCATTTCCCGAGTCCAAACATTTTAGCTGTTTTGGGAGTTATCTTACAAAGATAGAGGTGGCTAAGGATGAAAATCTGTATTCACCTCTGTAAGTTCAGAACTGTTAATAGATTTTATTCAAGTTACTAAAAGTTGAATGCGCAGAATATTTCCACTTGAAGATAAATAATGAGCATGAAAGATGGGGATTCTTTTGTTATCTTAACTACAGCAATGTGAGCTATAGAGCAACCCAAGCAAATGAACGTCTTGTCAGAACGTGTGTCAGTTATTTGAGGATACAAGCCTGCAAATACTCATGTGTTACTCATGTGAGTAGCCCTGCTGAAATGCCAAGTGGCACTATGAAGACAAGGCAGAGAGATATCTGTGCTGTTTTACACAACACTTCCCTTATAGAGCTGTAACACCTCATCGTTCACGGCACAACTCTTCTGACTTCTCCCGTCTCTCTCTCGTATTTCACAGATCTGCTTTTACTATGCACGTGGAAGCTGGGCATTCTGCAGTTCCTGAGGAAGGACCCAAAGACCTTCGCTGTCCTCTTTGCCTATATCACACCAAATACAAACGCAACATGATTGACCATATAGTTCTGCACAGAGGTAATGTGTGTCCTTTATGTGCCTGCCTGATGAGAGAAATGCTGAACAATGCCCTTGTCTTTCAGATTGGTTTCATTAAATTTTCTCCTCTCTACATATGCACAAGTATGTTAAATCAGCCATCAGCCATTCCATATCTTTTGTTCATTTCTGAGTGTACATCTTACTAGTTTCCTGTGGAGTTCAAAGTCAAGTGGTGCTGAAACAGGGCAGATTTAACCTCTCTAGAGAAAGACCTTAAAAACAATTTTAACAGTCTTCAAGCACCCACTTACTGAGAGTAGCAGTAATATGCAGCTTTGATCTAAGCCAAAATTGTTTCCTGCTTTTGTCTTTGTTATTGTATAGTCCTTGCTATCATAAACTGTGGAGAACACTGTATCAACTAGCTATCAAGTCTGCAGAATATCTCCTGATTGCTTGTTTGAATCTTTTCTCTTCATGATGTGTTTTATTGTTCTTAGGATCAAACCAAGAATTATCTTATTTTCATTTTTCTTTAAGACTTCAGTTCCTTCTTCTCTTCTCCCTTCTTTTTTCAACCTAGCTAAAAGTGGGATTAGGGATTTCTATATTATATTAACTACAGGCTTCCTAACTCAAAAGAGACAGCTATTTGGGCTCTGTGGACTGGGATTCCTGCCCATAGCTATCACATTTGATGCTTGTAGATGGTCTATTGGCTGCCAAAATCCTAATCCATGTGGTGGGATGGCATTCTGCCTGCTTGCAGGTTGGGCAGAGTTTCACAGTCGGATACTGGTGGTGTACAAACACAAGTTTTGCATGCCATCTTTTGCTGGAGGAGATCCTGGTGTGACAAGTGCTAATGTAATTCCTTGTAACATACAATTTCCCAGTATTGGTTACTTAAAGTCCTTCTTGTACCAAAAGAGTGATGTTGGCAGACTTGATGCAAATTTCTCTCTGTTAGCAGGGGAAGGAAGTGAGGAAATGTCTGGGAAAAAGTGACCTGCCAGTGATTCAAAATGCACATTACAAAGCTGCTTTGTTTGGTTGTAAAAGTTTGTCAGATGCATTTACTTCCTGTCTTTGAAGGTGTTGTAGTGTCAGATTTTGCCCAGCTTCAGGACATACTCCAGAATTAACTCACTTCAGAGGAGAAGAGGGTTTAGTTAATCCCTGTGCAGTGTGCACTGCGGTTTCAAGTGATGTCAAGGTGTGTCTGGTTTGTTACTTGCCAGAGCACCAGTGAGCACTGCTTTTTAAAATAAAGGATAGAGGGAAAAGCTGATGGACTTACTTAGGAGAGTTCCCATCAAACGTAGACTTTACACTGGGAGTTTCTTGTTGCACAAGTAGAAGAGCACTTCATGAGCTTAAGAAGCTGTGCTGCCCTTACAGAGGTGTTTCTGATCACTTGCAGGAAGTTGTTTACCTCCTGAGTGACATCAGATCTGTTCTTTTGTTTAGCTTTTGCTTCATTTGCACAAACCAGCCTTGAGTCCTTGTGCTGCTGAAACAACTGGTAGCAAATGACATGATTATACATCAACTAGTGCACTGGAAGAGGTAAATCAATAAAATAACTTTTAATAAAAATGGGAGTATAGCTGGTAGAGAATTTATTGAAGGAAGCACAAGGATCTTATTAGGCATCAAGAGTGATGGTAGTAAAGTAAGTATGGTCATCCTTTAAAGTTCTTTTCAGTGCACGTATCCAGATTAAAAACAAAACAAAAAATAACCTTTTAGTTGTGTTTGTTGCTTGGCATCTGAAGCAGATGATTTTGACAAGATTTAACATGCACTGTTAAATCCCTCTCATGAGAGAGAAGCTGAGAGATGTTGAATGCAGCATGAGATATCTTTCCTCTTTTATTGGTTATATATTTATAAAGCAAACATAGTCCTGAGCTGTGGTCATAAAGAGTTGATTTTTTAGATAGATGGAGTAATGCAGTGTGTAAAATCAAGAGTGGAGGATTCAGTCCATTTCATATTTAATTTTTATCCAGTGTAAAAAGACACATTTACAGATGTGTAACTCTTACATTCTTTCCAAATTGTTGCATCTAAAGTCCTTGATGAAGTAATGTGTGTTTAAAATTGAAAGTATATGTATCTCTTAATTAGTAGCTGTGGAATTTGACTTGTACAGGGCTAAAGAATTATAAGCTGTAAGGCTGAATGGTGTGTAAGAATTACACAAGGAATTTGCTTCTTGTTAAGGATGTGGGGAAACAGAATGCGTCCAGAAGTCTTTCTGCAGGTGTAACCTATTCTGTTCAATCTGTTCTTTATCAATGTAAATGCTGTTCAATGTCCTCTCTATAGGCATATGATATAGGCATATAGGCTCCTTACCTTTTGGCAGGCTGTATCAAGGGATTGATACAGCTGGAAGGCTTGGTCCTCTGCTGTGCAGTCATGTGAAGAGATAAAGTATGGTTAGGCAAGCACAGGGACCTTCTATGGAGAAGAAAGTGAAATCTTGCTCCACAGCTAGCAGAGCAGCTTAGCTTTGACTGAGTCTGGACAGTACAGTACAGTTTCATTATCCCTTTTGGTACCATTCTCATCACACATTTTGAAACACATTAATATTTCTTCAGGTCTGATGCAACTTACCAAGATCACTATTATGTCTACTTTAAAGTCCTTGGGGTTTTCTATTTTCTTCTTTTTGAGATCATTTTACTCTCTTGCTGGTACAAATAGGGATTTTTTTTTTTTCTTCCATTTAAATGAAATCTCATCCATTTCTATTGACTAGTAAATTCAAGACAAAAAATGTGAAATTTTCAAATTACTCTACCTCCCCCAGGGCTTTGTTGCTAAATATCCTGTTTCCATACACATGGTTGTTTCTGCTATTATACCTTGTGTACACATCTTCACTCATACATACCCCAGTGCTCTGCTTGCTTTTGGCTTATGGAACACAAAATGCTATATGTTAAGTGACTGTAACTTTGATTTACACTGATTATGCGCAAAAATATCTATGGACAAACACCTGACATAACCAAATAATTTGTATGACTGTTTGTACTTGGTCTATGTTTAAGGAAAGGAATTGAGTAGTGTATGGTATGGTGCGTTGTTGAGTAAAGATTTTTCCTTATAACAAAGGACTTATAAAGCCATTGTCTTTCTCTATGCCTTTGAGGAAAAAAATATGTGTGTTCTCTGATCTGCTCTGGAATTAACCTGAATATTTCTGTCTAAGATTGAGTTTCTTAAACTGAGATTATGCTGTTCAGATGTTTATTTTCTTATTTTTATTCTTTTTTCCTTGTACTTATTGCTACAGTTCCACAATTCATGGCATCTTTTTTCAATGAGGCATAGTGGACTGGAGTCCCTTTTTAGACATTGTTGAAGTCTGAAGAAGTTGACATCTGTAAAACAAACAAAAAAACCCCTAGACCTTTCAATTTGTGTAGGAACCTTTATGGTGTGTTGGAATTTTGCCAGTTGTTCACATATGATAAATGCATTCTGAATGAGTAATTAAATACAAACAACTTTATAAAGGCAAACCAGGCCTTATAAAATGTGAAATTCTGGGTCCAAACGAGTCTGTAAGTTCCAAGTCATTTCTTGGAGGAAACTTACTATGAAAACTCATGTAAAACTTGTAATTTATCCCCTAAAATCCTTCAGGCTATAATTGATGTTTACTTTTATCTTGTTTTTTTTCTTTTATGTTATTGTGCTGCCTTTCATTTGATGAGCATATGTGTGATTGTGAGATAATAGGTTTCCCTGATGTGAGTTAGGAGATCCTGCATTGCTCCACAGTGGTAGATAAAATGTTTTTGTGGTGTTTGTTTGTTTTTAAATCTGTGCCATATGCTAGAGGAAAGGAGAATTTTCAGAAATTTTAGGGTTTTTTTCTTTCATTGGAATACTTAACTTGGCTTTTTCACTTTCGAAACTGGATGCTTTGCTTCCATGAGGAAGTCCAAAAGCATACAGTGGCAAGAGCCTTCTAAAAAAAATTTGTGACCACAGAATCACAACTTTAAATTCTGTTGTCTTTTAGGCTATTTTCCTTTCCCTGTTTACCACACTGAAAGGGCACAATTCAGCATCTGTGTAGCTAGAGATGTTAGTGTAGAACCACAAGTCTTCAGCATTTTTCAAAGACATAGCTTTGGGAAGAGCTTTACTTTTTGAAGTGGCCAAAGAGGAGGCCATGAGGTAGGAAACCTTCAGTGTTCAGGGAGAAACTGAGGAAGATAGAGTATTTTGAGAGCTGTGGAACAGGTCTTGTAGCAGTGGTGGTGTGCGGACTGGCTAAAGATGAGAGAACAGCAGAGCTTTTGCAGCCTTCCAGAAAAGCCATAAAGCAATCTGTGTTTCTTTAGTTGTCTTTGGAAGTGATGTTACCTACCTTATTAAAGGGAATGGATCGTTGGCTCAGATCTGTACGAGGATTGCCCCTTACCCTTCACATTAACTGAGTTTCTGGCCTATGTTTTTTTGCTCATTTGTTTGAATCTGTTGTTCAGCATGACCTGTATGAGAAGGATCCTCCTCTAATCTGCAGTCCGTAAGGTATAGCAGCACTAAAGTTCAGTGTTAATTAAAAAGGCCAGTTGAGTAACAGAAGCCCATAATTGGTCCTTAAAGGATTTTCTGGTGACCTATTGCTGAAAGATTAAATTTGGGATTTCCTTTCTGCACACAGCTTGAGAAACACAGTGGAAGGGTGTTACACACATCCAATTCTTACTCTGTAAAAAGACTGAAATTAATTACTGCTTTGTTAAATGTCTGTGTTTTATCTGAGAGGCAAAGAGTTTAGAAACTCAGTGAGAGCATTTGCAGTACATGCCTATGTCCTCGACCTGAACTGTGGGATGCGTGACATGACGTATGCCTAGATTTTGAGCCTAAGCTTTCTGAAAGTTATGGGTGTTTTGGGAGATTCTGCTGCTGGCTGGACTGCGTGGCCTCTTCTGGGAGAAGGCACTGCCTTACTTGCCTCCTCAGTCACCAGTGAGCAGCTTTGAATATGACATTGAGAGTACCAGCTCTGATTTTTACAGCACTCTGCGCCTTCCATTTTTATTAGATTTCTAGCAGCCATTTCTGGCTGTTGTCATGTGCTGAACCAAAATGGTCTGTTGATTTGGCTGATTTATATCTGCTTTTGAATTCCCAAGCTCTGCATCTTGGCTCACAGATGGAGTCTCATTCACCCCCAGATCTCCAATCCTATCCTTGTTGACCCAAAGAGCAGTTGCATTTGTAGCATTGAAGGATTAGCCCTGTTGTTGCAGAGAGGTTATTTTGTTTTTTTCTGTGCCTGGTAGTCCAGTTTGGTTCTCACTCCTATGCAGGCAGACTTGCATACCCATAAAGGAGGTTCTGGTCCTTGTGTGGGCGGTAGTTTCCACGCTGTTGACACATGTCCTGATACTTTGTAAAATTTGTTAAGTGAACCTTATCCTGTTCCTACAGAAGAGCGGGTCGTTCCCATTGAAGTCTGCCGCTCCAAACTATCAAAGTACTTGCAGGGAGTTGTTTTCCGCTGTGATAAGTGTACCTTTACCTGCTCCAGTGATGAGAGCTTGCAGCAGCACATAGAGAAGCACAATGAACTGAAACCTTACAAATGCCAACTCTGCTACTATGAGACCAAACACACAGAGGAACTGGATGCTCACCTTCGAGATGAGCACAAGGTAAGGTTCAAATAGTTTTATTTTGTAACAATCTCCATGTAAATGCTGCATTTATGGTACTTGCATGTACCCTAAATTACTCTGTATGCTCTGATTAGCCAACCTGCTTTCCTTCCATCCATCTGAAAACTAATTTCACATAGAACTTAAACTCCTGTTTTCTACTATTCGTTTTTTTTTTTTTTTTTCCCCTCAGAAATTCAAAATTGAGGGTTTCTGAAATGTTTAGGATGATCAGAATTGGCAGACTATTTTATGCAGATGCGATCATCTGGAAAAGACACTTGTTGATGTTATTTTATTTAAAGTGAAAAAAAAAAAAAAAAACCCACCAAAAAAAGCCATTATGAAACAATATTAAGGCTGTAATTCAGCCTGTCTAAAAGGCAGGAGATTCCAAATAAAAGATTGCTCTAGCAACTTCAGCAGCATGTCATGCCATGCATATTTTAATAACAAAAAGGGCAATGCATCTCTATTTATATTTAACAAGGGAAAGATAAACAAATATAACCAGGTCCTAGCTTAAGACTGCTTTGGTGTTTTTGTGGAGCTCAGTCTCTGGGAATTGGTTACAAGGCCTTCCGGAGACTCCTGTTAGCTTTGAATTTCTGTATCTGTAGCTGAGATACTTCAGTTCTAGAACTGAGATGTGTTTTGGAGTACTTATCAGAGTATTTTCTTATCACAGGTCCAGAGAGGCAACTGTTTGCCTCTATCTGTTAGAGGCAGTCTCCTAAAATTCCCACCCAAGTCTTCAGTAAAGCTCACTCTGACTTCTTTGACTGAACAACACTTTTCTGATCACCAAACATATTTATGCTGACAGTATTAGCAGATAAGAAGTCCCAACAAAACTCTACACACTGAAAAAAAAAAAAAAAAAAAAAAAAAAAAAAAAAAAACAAATATTGTAGAAGCAAACTCTGTAAACTTAGGTTAGCCTGCTAATGTAGTTGCCCACTGCTTCGTTATTCTTTGAGAATCTTCTGCAATTCACCTGGTATGTGAGATGCTCTGAATCTTCTAATCTTGCTGTATGCAGGAGGCATTAATCCTCATTCTTTTGTCAGTGGTCAGCCTGGGAAGATTATTCCCATACCTAGTTTTCTCCTCCAGTTTGGACCTACAATAATACTCCCAGTAGTGTAGGATATTTTTTTACCATCTCTCTTTGTAATTTATATCTTACTAAATTGTGTCTATGCTCAGTGCTTAGATACACAACTGATATATTGTGCCTTAAAGAGTTCCTGTGCATGAGGGAGTTGAATTAAGCGTCCTGCATATGGTCTTGTCTGTTTAAGTCTGCATGGGTAACAAGTCAAGTCAGCCTCATCCTGGCTGTATGAAGTGGCTAAGAACCTGACTACCTGTACTCCGCTGCATTTAGGATGGTTGCTATTTGGAGATACACTACGGTTTAATTCACATGCTCCTTTGGTTCCTTCACATTTCCTTTTCTGTAGAAACATTTAAGTTAGCCAGTGGGGGTTGATATTTTCATTCAGTATCTTGCAGGGTGTGCTGTACTGCACTCATTCCTCTCTCTCTATCCTCTCTGCCTCTGTGGCTCAGTGCCTGTGCTGCTGGAGGGCTGTGTTTTTGCATGAAAGATGAATCCAAATTCCCAGCAGTGATCAACGAGCTCAGAGGGCGCTTGTCATCCAACAAGTATTAGCTGTGGTATCCTGGTCGTGCTCCCACAGTCTGCCTTCACTGTAAATCTGGACTGTTCCTCTGCTTTTTCTGGTGTATGTGCAGGAGTTCCCGACTTCTGTGCCCTAAGCTGTTGCTTTCATGCTGCTGCCCTGATCTGTTTAGTAGCTGCTGCATTTCACCCTTGGCTTAGCTGAGTTTGACTGCTGGATTAAGTGCTCCCATTATAGCCTATATATCAGTTTGCAAAGCACTTTGCAGCCGTTTGTAATGAGAATTAATCTGTTATTAATGAGTGAAAGTGTATGTGGCATGAAGCAGCCATGTGCTTAGTAAAGGACCCGTTCTTTCATGCGTGAAGCTGAATGAATCATTTTTCTCCAGTGCGGATGTGCAGTGGCAGTATTTGATACAGTAATTGAATGGTCCAGTTAGGATACAACTTACAGGATTTTGCATTTCCTGGACTTTTTTTTTTTTTACCTTCAATACCTTAAAACCAGGAAGAAATTAAGAGAATTTACTGAATGCCATTAATTTTTGAATATCAAAATGGGAAATACTGATTAAATGGTGAAAAAGCGATCACAGAAAATAAATGTCTGTTAAATTGATGGAGTCTGCATGTCACCTCTGGCTCAGCAGGCTTTGGGGTGTGCTGCATTTCATTTTGACATATGTGTATTTTTTTTCTGAGTAGCTTATGGTTATGCTAATGGCTGACAAAAGTGTTTCTGTCAAAGGTGAGTCGTAATTTTGAGCTGGTTGGACGGGTTAACTTGGATCAGTTGGAACAAATGAAGGGGAAAACAGAGAGCTCCAGCAGTGATGATGAAGAAAAAGAAGAAGAGTTAAGCCCCAAGACTGAAGAGAGAGGTCAGTACAGTTTTTTTCTTTTTTTTTCTTTTTTTTTTTTTTCTGTTTCTTCACAGTGACATGCTGCAGAAGTCCCACCAAGCAAGGTCAGCTGTTCACTCTACTCTACATTCTTTTAGACTTATGTAGGCATGCCAGCAGGAGCAGAATGCAGCTTTTGTGAAAAGACACCACCAATCCTGGGGAAATCTTATGTTTCTAATCCTTATCACACAGTTTTCTGACTGTTAAGAAAATACATTTCTTAATGACTGTTAAGAAAACACAAATAGGATCTTTGCCTTATCTGCCCATGCAGATAACAGATAAATGTCTTGATGCTATTTGATCTAATATTTTAGTCGTCTGTCAGATTTTCTGTGTTGGTAACCAGTTTTTAGCTTCACCCTTGTCACTGTTCAAGCAGGGGACAAAGAGGTCATGCCCAAACTTTTTAGTTGGCTATTATTAACTCTCAGTCCAGCATTCCTTCCTTGTCAGGGAGTGATTCTTGTTGTAGATGTTGCAGTTGGTGGCTCTAGAACTATGGTAGAACTATGCCCAAACTATTCCATTGTGTTTCTTAAGTATGAGCCTAAGTTTGTGTCAGTAATTAATTTCACAGACTTCAGCAAGGCTGGGTCATGTTCTTATTAATGAACAAATTTTGATCAAAGTTAGGAAAAAGAAAGTCCTCCTGTAAATCAAATTATGTTGTCTTTCTCCTCTCCAATGTGAAAACTAGCTTACTGCAAGAATTTGGTCTAAATTGTTGTCTAGTCTGCTCTGATATTCAGTTTATCAGTTAAATGCAGTAAAAAAAAAATGTTCACAACTCTTAAATGAGCCCTGTCATGCCTGAGTGTTGGGTTCCTTGGATGCCTTACCCTACTGGTGCTGATAACTGTAGTTAGGCAAGTATCTACATACTTCATTAAAAATATCCCAAGATGTTTGCCTTTTTCCTCCAGAATTTTCAGCTATCAGTAGAAGATTCATTTTTAATTCAGGACTAATTCACAAAAGAACAGATGTCTCCCCAAGTCCTCTGTACCTTGAAGACTAAAGATTACAAATTTAAAGGATGATTTCAGAACAAGAGGGGCTTAGATCATTTCACATTTTTAATAGCCAGACCCCAGTGCCTTGGCTTTTGTTTAGTGTGCCTACAAAATCAGTTCAGTCTGTGCTTATCACTGGCACTTCAAGTTTAGTTAATGATAGCTTTTATTTAAATGAGAAAAGAAGGTAGTTGGATAGGAAACCATTTAAATTTTAATGTAGAGTATCCTTTACAAAAGTCTTAGATAGCAACAGTAGAGGAATCAAGTGATCTGCTAAAGAGATAGGCATTTCAAAGTTCTTGGATATTAAGTTGTTAGGAAACACACTAGGTCTCTTCAGATAGTGTTTAAATCCTCTGAGCTTCATGGCTGGAATGCTGACTGAATAATGCCTTGACTGCAGGACCACCCTCCTTCCTCTCAGTTGCAGTTGTAGTGTGCTGATTAATGTTTTGTATAGACCCACAGCTAGCAAGGGATGAAGAGTCATGCTGTCCTTGTGAGGATTACTTTAGCATTACGTCCAAGCACAGGTGCTGAGTGACCTTGGAAACTGGAGTATTCAGAGCAAGGGAAAGAAGGTGCTGTCTGACAAGCCTTGCACATCCGTGTAAATGGGAGGGAGGGAGACAGCCCAAGGTGAAGTTCCTTGTTAAAATTATCTCTGTGATACTCGATTTTGTGACATTTGTTGTGCAAACATAAAAATATCACCTTGTACACTGGAGTTGTACATTCACAGGGAAAAGAGATGAGTTATCTCTGTGTTTCATGTGAACAATAGTTAAGCAAGTGTCTTTAACAATTCTATTTTTATTTATTTTTTCACATGTTGGTGTATTTCTTGACAGTGACTTGTATATGATCATTTATTTTAAAAAAAACAAACAAGCGTATTTTCTGGCTTGTTGCACAGGTGTTCTTTTCTGACCAGACCATAGAGGCAGTGTTTAATACGTGTTAATTTGCCTTCCTTGAATCCATACCACTTGCATTGCAACATACTACAGTAGATAGAAAATGCAGGAAACATTTATGCCAACTGCAAGAAGTTGTATTTGCTGTACTTTTCTCCTCAAGATGAGGATTATCACTTTAAGGTTCAAGATACAAAGTACACTTTTAAAAATGTCCTGGTGAGATAGGTGAAGGTGTGGTTGGATGCAGAGTTGTATGCTGACATCTTCTCCCAGTGGATTTACAGAAGTTACTTCTACCCTAGAAAATTTTGCTTTGTTAGCAGAAGACCAGACCTGGGCTTTTAAATATTGCCTGTCACCATGGCTAATGGTGTCACAGCTTTCAAACCATATCAAACTATGTAATCTCATATTCCACTTGGGTGCTTTTGACAGTCGTAATCTTTGTGGAGTTAGCAGGAAGCGTGATTTGCTGAGAGTGTCAATTTGTGTCCCTGAGAATCTGGAAAGAAATGCTGTCTGAACCCTCTGAAGCCTGTGACTTTGGCTGAACTAGGATTTCTTTCCATAAGTCAAAAGAGCAGCCTAGCTTCTCCACTTCAACTTCAGGCTGGTATGCGAAGCTCTGAAGGTGCAAGGAAGAGAGTGTTGCTTTTGGGCAGTGGACCAAAGAAGGACTACTGCCCACGTGATCCTGCAGAGATGGGTATGTCCTGTCAGCAGCAGATGAACAGCTGTGTAGATGGGAAGGGAAAAGAGTATTTGGCTGCTGGTGAAGGACAGCAAAAAATAGAGTGAGCTGGGGTGAAGAAGGCGGCAGAGGCAGGAAAAGAGGGTGTCTGGTGTACAACCCAGCACAAAAAGCTGCCCTGGCTACAAACTGTGCCTCGGATGTCCTCTATCTCAACCTTAATTTCCTGTTCTTAACAGAAACCAGAATCCGCTTCCACAGTAGAGGAAAAAAATGTGGTCCAGAAGTGCTTGTGCCTGTTGTTACCTGCAAAAAAAAAAAAAAAAAGAAGAGGTCAGGTTGTTATCTGTCATCTGTAGGCCCCAGAGAACAGGTTCTGATACGCCTCTGGATTTACAGATTTGCAGCTCTAGAAGTGAAAACTATCGGGGAGTGAACAATACAGTGTATTCTAAAGATCTGGTGGATTTACTGGAGTAACACTTGCTGTTCTTAATGGAATTGCAGATACAATTCCTCCCTATTTATTTCAGCAAAATATCTTGTGTGGTGCGTATCTCCTTTCTTTAGAGGCCCAGAATAGAGTTCCTATTGTGTACTATCTGGTAAGCAACTTCTTGCGGAGAACAGCTTTTTTTTTTTTGCAGAAAAAACATCTACCCTCCACAAATAGTTGTTCCTGTACCATACTTTGTGTGTTGCAGTGCAGTGATGAATTTGTGCCACGTGCTTGGGCAGTAAAATTCAGGAGGCACTCAAGGCCAGGTTGGATGGGGCCTTAGGCAGCTGAGCTGGTGGGGGGCAGCCCTGCCCACGGCACAGGTTGGGCTTCGAGGGCCCTTCCAACCCAAACCATTCTGTGGTTCCACCTACGATTCTTTGTAAACTGAACTAATGGTATTGACTCCCTTTCTGGTGTTCTAGTGACGCTACATCTGGTTTTGTGATACATAACCACATCGTAAATCACTGACAAGAAGTAATGCGAAGTGACAGTTTTTCTTTCAGGGGGAAGAGACAAAAAGTGATATTAAGGACAATTCCATATAGAACTTTAGGAAAGAATAACTAGTGACAAATGTGTTACAAAAAAACCTTTACAGAACTTTACATGCAGATAATAGTGAATGTGTGGATAATTTTGAAATCCTGGGCTGGTCTTGAACACAGCAAGTCCAACAGTGAAGAAATCAAGTGAGCAGAGATCAGAACCAGAATGAAGCAAAACCCTTTTTATTATGTAGTGTGGAAGGAGTCAGAAAGACATTCTGTTGATTTCTTGCTTAAGATAATCCCTGCTAAGGAATTAATGCTCTGAGCAGATGGTGCTGTCTCATATCCAGCAAAAGAATGAAGTGAGATAGTCCATGCAATTATTTTTAATGGCTTGTGAGGTGATCTTCTTAATTTGTGAGAACAAGTTTCGTCTTTTGTTAAAGCTGGCTGTGTTCATGTGGGTGTGGGTTTTCAGAAATACCACTCCAAGCTGCCAGTGGCTTCACTTGTATTATTGGGTGCTTGACGCTCCCGTAAATGAGGCCCCAAGCAGTTTGTCTGAAAGATTAGAATGGGATGAAAAATGTGTGCAGTTAAAATACTGGACTTTTTAGAGATACTCCATCTCGTAAGACTTCACAGTGAAGAGTCTCATGAGGGTCACATGTTAACTGTACATGTTTGCTTTCTAGAGTTTGTACAACCAATGCAAAAGTTGCAGATTGGCTTTAGTGCTTTAATTCATATTGCTTTCAAGACATTTTTTACCATTAGCTTATCTCAACGCTGGTTTTAAATCAAAACTCGATGGTCCCTTCAGTTATTAAAACACAAGGACATGAAGTAAGTAACAGCTTTGTTATACTTGTTTGCAGATACACTTTAAGATTTAGGATGTGATTTGTTACTTGCAGTGTCGTTTTGATGTGAAGCAATTGTATTTCCACAAGCTTAGTAGTTGATGGATAAGTCTTTTTGCTTCCTAAGGATACATCTTCCAATTTTGAGCAGTGGGATGAATTGGAGCAGCATGAAAGTGGTCCCTTCTTGCCCTGACACTTAAAAATTCACAGGCTGTGCTTGCCTTTTCCAGATTCCATGATGTTTCCTGACAATGGTCCTCCAGAGAAACGTTTCCCATGTGAGTTCTGTGGCCGATCATTTACAGAAGGCTCTGAGTGGGAGAGACATGTGCTGAGACATGGCATGTAAGTTGGTTTATTCTCCTTTGCCAAAAAGCCAAAGGTGGCAGTAGATCTTGTGATGATCCCATCGTGCTCATCACCTCCCTAAAAGGCCTGTGTTGAAGGCAAACACTACTACATGAAGGAAGAATTCTATCTTAAGCATGGCTACAGTTATTGGATATCTCCATGAGTTCACTCGTTGTAACCCTGCAGCCCATGGTGGCTGTAGACTGTAGGTCTGTCCCTATAACAATACCACTTAGATGGCTCAGAATGATCTTCAGTGAGGGGTGCTGTTGTTTTTGCTTGCCAGACAACCAGCATAAAAATGGCAGAAAATTATGAAGAATGTTCTAGGAATGTCTTGAGTCTTTTTCTGTTTGTATTGTTTTGTTTCTTCGGTGTATTTGCAGCTGAACTTGCAGAGCAGTACAGAGAATTAGGTGCAGATAAATACCAAGATTTTAAAGAGAAATAAAATGGACCATTTTGAACTCCTCCTAAAATGTACTTAGTGAAGTTCACTGCAAAGATCTTTGTCTTTTTGTAACAGTTTGAATGCTGTGCAGTGATAAGCATCACAGACAAGGTAGCTGTCTTTGGAATGCTTATTTTCCTTTCTTGATGAAGATCATGTCTGTAGCAGAGATGTCTCCGCTGACAGGAATTTCTTCAAAGAGCAGATCTCATTCAAGGCTGCTGTCCTGCAGAAGGCCTTTGAATAGAGTATTGTGGCTTAACTGTTGCAGGATGAAAAATACTACTTATGCTTAATCTTATCTATCTGGATGAACGCATTTGAAGTATTGGAAGCTCTACAATATTTTACTGGATCATTACTCTTTGGGAAAGGTACTCTTCTGCCTTTGTTTGGCACCTAGTCGGTATCATTTACAAGGGAAGGGGGAGGGGGAATAAACTTTAAAAAGTTGCAAGTGAGGTTCTTCCTTCTTGTGCCATATGTGCCCCAGCTGAGAGGGAGCAAAGGCTTTATTTCAAAACAGGAATTTCGTGGATCCCACTGGTGGCTTCATTCCGCTGTCAGCACCAGGTAGCAGTGGTGTGGCTGCTTGTAGCTACTTTTTCAGGAAGTAGTCTGGTTTTCTCCTGTGTGTGATAAACATGGATTGGCTTTGTTGTTCTCTGTACTGATGATGCTTCTGCATTCCGCTGCTTGGCTTTCCAGGGCACTGAATGAAAGCAAGCACGGGACGAGTGAGGACAGCCAGCCGAAGGAGGACATGGAGGACACTGTTAGCACACTGCCAGAAGAAAAAGAAGGCATTGAGAAAATGGTGCTGGACTATTCTCACAACAGTGAAACCGTAGTCAGTGTGGTAACTCCTGACAAACCTCTCCAAGAGATCTCGGAGGCCAAAAATGAATAAGCATTTGGTGTGATTTTAATCAACGTACTTGAACAGTGATGAATGGGATAGGGTGGGCGGGCGGGGCGGGCAGAAGGAAGAAATAAAGCTGCTTTTAGGACTGAATGATCTATTTTCAAAGCACTGGTACCTGTGTGAGTGTGTGTATATTAAAGTTAAATATTTAAGTGATGGAATAAGTGGCTCCATTACATTGCTGCATCCTTTCTTCTGGATCTTGACAATGGGAAGTTACATTCATCTTGGACTAATGAAGAAACTCCCCATGTTCCAACATTACACAACGTGCTTTGCAATGGAGATTTGGATTGTTTATGAATGGAAGCATCGTGAGCGTGGAAAAAGTTAAGGGGGATAACTTTTCAACGCACAAATTTTGGTGCGTTTTTCTAGTTTTAATACATATTGCTTTTCCAGACTGAATGCAACTGCTTTAGAAAAGAAAAAAAAAAAAAAAGAAAAAAAAAAAAAAAAAAGAAAACAAAAACAGAAACTGCTTTGCTTAAAACAGTCACCTGTTTCCTAGTACCTCAGAATTAACCAAGGGAGATCTCTGCATTTGTCAGTACTACCTGTTGTCATTGTGGTTAAATGTAGAGAGACTGCTGGGCAAGGTGGTGAATGGAGGAAGAAAAAAGTTTTAAAGAAAGAAAAACAAATTGTGCTTAAAATCCCAGTGTGGGTTTTATTTCTTAAAATACTGTGATTTTTTTAATTATTTTAGTAAAAAAAAAACAAAAAAAAGAGAGAGAGACTTTAATTCCTAGATAACTGTTTGTGAATTGTCATCCTTTATTCCAGGTAAGCTGTTTGTTAGTATTCAGTTATAATTTTAGGATTTGATAGATTTCATGTGACTGATTGTGCGGTTTTGTTGGCCGCGTTTATTTTCTGTCAGCCTGAGGTGTTACAAATACAGCACAATTAAGTTTCTCATGTAAAATGAATTATTTCTTTTCAAGGGGGGACAGGGAAAGGAGACTAGATCTTGTGAATAGAACTTTTTGTTGCTGTTGTTGTTGTTGTTGCTATTAATTTTAAACATACGGAAATAACAAAGACGTTTTAACTTTTTTTAAGAAACTAAAGAACCAAACTTACAGCACAGCTATGCAGCTTGCGGGCCAAACATGTAGGTCCTCATAACCGTTCTGTTGCTTGTCATATTAACATCTATCAGTCTCACACCGGTAACTTTCTGTTAAGATTGGCTGCCTTTTTTCTTCTGTCCGTGGTGTGCGTGCTTTCTTTTTTGTTTTGGTGTAGTGGGAGGGAGGGGTGTTTGTTAACACATCTTTTTGCAAGCAGAGGTGAAATAGTTACTTACGATATTGAGCCTGGAGAAATACTTTTACTTGATTCAAGGTGGAGTTGCTGAATTTTTTTCCCTCCTCCTTAGCTTTTAGCGTGAGGGGAGCAGTGTAGAATGAATAGGAACCTGCATACCTAAGTGGCTGATCCTGCACTTTTCCTTTACCCAGCTCAAGGGGAATTTTGCCTGAGCAAGGAATACAGGATCTGGTGCCCATGGTATGTTCTGATTGTGAACCAAGAGTTTCTTTCCAAAAAGTAGAAAGTACTTGACTGAAACCTAGTTTTAGAAATGCATGTGTCTTTGTTTGTTTTTTCGTTTGTTTTGGGGGGGATCTATGGGAGGGGGCGGGGGGACAAGAGGAAGCTGCTGGGGAAATGATGTCCCAGAGAGCTTCATATGAAATTGATGGCAAAAATGTTGCATTTGTGGAATAAGTGCTACTTGAGAAGCATGGTGTTTTGCTTTTGGGGATTCATCAGTTGTGGGGTTGGGGGATTCCTTTGATTATTTTTTATTATTATTATTGTTTTGTGTTTTTTTTGCCTTTTTTTTTTTTTTTTTTTTCCTTTTTTTTTCCCTTTTTTTTTTTTTTTTTTTTGAGGTAGGGAGGGGATGTCATGTGAAAAACACATTGGAGGGACAAGTATAAATACACATTTTGTGTCTGTATTTGTTTTTTAATTGGCCTCATTTCAAATGTATTTAAACAGTTCCATACCTGGATTGGGTGTTTGTAATGGCTACCAAAAATGAAAAAGAAAAAAAAAAAAAGAAAGAAATGATTGTGACATGCTTTTATCACTACTTTATTTTTCAAATAACATGTAAATATTGTAATCCATTGGATTTTGTTTTGCTAACCTGTTAATAAAACATATGGGACCATTATCCTTTTAACAAGCCTAGAATGTCATATTGTTTTCCTTTTCTTTTTCTTTTCCCAAAAAATGTATACCTGATATATTGTGGACACACATGTTAGATGCATTATTATGATTCTGTTGACTGTAATGACATAGAATTGAAAATAACATTTTTTTCATTGTTTAATTTATACAGAGGACTTTTTCAGAGTTTGACAGAAGGAATTAAATAGCAAAATGCTAACCCATTGGCTTCAGCACTCGGTATTTCCTGATTTTAAAATTACTGCTTACTGATGGGGGATAGGAAGGGGATACTGAACTGTTGCACTGACGGGTTTGTTTTTTTTAAAAAAAGAAAAAAAAACCAACAATGAAATTAATAAAAACTTTTTAAGAGCATTTTGCCTTTGTGTGTTGCATTCTGTATTGGCTACTCTGACGACAGGCTCTACAAGTGTCTCTGTGACTGATTCTCCATTTAGCGTCTCTAGGAGGGAGTGAAGCATCATTTTCCTCTCTGTACCCTTTCTTCTTGTACTTCACAGAGATGAAATTTGGGATTTAAAGATCAGGTAGAGCAGCCTCTAGCTCACACAGGTCTAGAACCTACCACAGTATCCCTTGGATATCCCAGCCCAGCATCCATCAGAGCCCGAGGGCTTACTGCCAAAGTTGACTGGCAAAGTTGCACCCAAACATAGAAATGAAGGAATTCTGCAGTATTGAAGTATCAAAATAGATAGAGACAGGCCGAGTATCTGGACTATCAACTCAGTCCTCATAAGGTTGTATGCTCTGTGTTTCAGTATCAGGTGACCTACAGGATCCAGTACTGAGACTGTGCTTAACTGGTGTTGAATGCACACCTAGTAACCTGAGGCAGGGGGTGTTATATTTTTCCTTTTTATCCACTAAAAACTTAAAAAGATGCTTTAGTGTTGCCTTGGAATCTTTTTTTTTTCTTTTTTCCTAAAAACAGTTTTTTCTAAAGAACATTTAAAAGATGTCAGACATTTTTTTTCTGGATGTATCTTAATTAGATCCTGTTTTCAGTTCAAGCTGCTATTTGATTTTACTAGCACTGAGTGTACAGAATCTTAAACAGTTTGAAAACTAATCCCCTGATAGCTTTACAAGCCTCCACCTTTCTTTGCAGTCTCCCCATCAGCCAAAATAGTTTGTTAAAAGAATTACTTACTTATCCTCTGTTTTTAAAAAAAATGGGGAAAACTACGTGTTTTAGTTAGCTAGACATTACTTTTTTTTTAGTGGCTTCTGGAAATAATTGTTCATAAAGAAGATTTGCAAATAGTTTGCAGGCCCAGAGCTGACCTGCACTTCCAATATGTTCAAAAAGAGGAAGAGTGGCTCAGTGATCAGCCACAAGAATTACATTATTGTTGGAGTCACACAATTACAGAAATCAGTAATTCTGAAAAAGACTCTACAACTGCCTACCTGGTCCAACCACCAGCCTGTCCCCACCATGTCCACCGATCATGTCCCTCAGTGCTACATCCACACGGCTATTGAACACCTCCAAGGATGGTGAACCCACCACCTCCCTGGGCAGGTTATTCTAAAGTATCATCGTGCTTTCTGGAAACAAGTTTACCTTAATACCCAACCTGAACCTTCCCTGGCACAATTTGTGGCCATTTGCTCTCATCCTATTGCTGTTGCCTGGGAGGAGAGGCTAACCCCCACCTCACCACAACCTCCTTTCAGGCAGTTGTAGAGAGTGAAAGTCCCAGCTCAGCTGGCTGCTCCCCATAAGACTTGTGCTCCAGATCCTTCACAGCTTGGTTGCCCTTCTCTGGACACAAACCAGGGACTCAGTGTCTTTGTAGTAGTGAGTAGCCCCACACTGAACACAGTACTCAAGATGAGGCCTCACCAAAGCTGAGTTTGGGCATGGTCATCTCCCTGTTCCATATAGCTACACTAATTCTGATACAAGCCAGGATTCTGTTGGCCTTGGCCAACTGGGCAAACCTTGTGATGATTTATAGAGATTTATTATTGTATATAATATACATTATATTTCTGTTATTCCTCCCCAGTGAAAAGATAAATTGTAACAAAGCCTCCCATCTTCCCAGCTTAAGATTTCTGGCTCAACATGCCCATCTCACCTGTCTTGGGATTCCTAATCTGTATTAAAATACAACTTAAGGATTTGGGAAGTAGAAGAGGCAAAGGAAGTAGTTCCATCATGAGACATTACTCTAATTATCTTCCTTGCCAAACAATTCCCTTTCTTGTAACTGGGAGTCCTGGGCTTCATGCCATTGGACAACTGGTGCTCAGCACACGGTGCTCTCTGGCTCATTGCTTTTCCTTTTCTTAGGAAGTCTGGGTAAATGCTGCCTTACTGCTAATTGACTGCTGGTGTTTCTTTTGTCCTTGAGCATAGCTCTGGAGTTCTCTCCATGCAACAATCTTGCTTCCATATTCACTCCGATGAAAAGGTTTTGCTGGAGTTGCAATGGCAAGGGAGACCACGGCGTCCTGACAGCACTGTTGAGCAACCTAGGCTGCAGATTACCTGGAGCCTTAGGTTGAGGGATTGGCAAGGTCACAGTAAGAATTTTAAATCCAGAATTGTAGGGTTTCCAGTGGAAACTGTACCCTCTGCAAAGTGAAAGGGACTATGTGAAATGATACTTGCGGCACAGTTATCTTGGAAACTGGTAGTACAGAAGACTTTATGTGCACTTGAACAGCAAAACTCATCCTCCTGACCTTATGAAAATGTCTCAGTACAATTGCAGGTATTCAGTACATTTCAATGAAAACTGCCACAAGTTTCTCCACTTCTCCCTTCTCGTAAGGGATTTTTGTTCAGTATTTTTTTTGACAACACACAACTTTTCTACCTTGAGAGCCAAACAGTCTGGCTTCAAAGCAGCCAGATTACTGTGTAGGAAATGAGTCTGGGTAAGAACATTTTGGAAAAATGGAATATGTAATCCAAGATAGGCTTAAGATGTTGCAGAAATCTCTATTTTTGGAGTGGTTAATTCCATTCTTCCCATACCAAACTGCACTGGAAATGAGGATTTCAGTTTGAGCAGTCAGCAGTACAAACTTCAGTATTGAAGACTACAGTCCTTCCAAGATGCAAAGAAATTAACCTTCTGATATAATTTTATCTGTCACTTAGCAAACTGCCTTCAGATAAACAGATGAACAGAGAAACCATATGAACTAAACGTGGGGTTGGGTGGTGTAAGTAATACTAGCCAAGTCTTGGTAAAGAAGGCTGCTGCCTGCTTGGATCAACAGATACTTGGAGAACCAAGCTGAAGGCACTGTCTTTCTTGCTGTGTTTGCTGATACTTAACAGTGTGTGGATATACAGTACATATCTTGCAAGGGTGGAAGGAGAGAAGGAAGCCTTGTTTATCAGTCATGCAGGTTGTAGGTGCGTGGATATAAAGGGAGGTTTGGACAGCATCACAGGGCAGCTTTCCTAATGACAGAGTGGAGCAGCACTGGAGTAGATCACCCATTGAGTACGTGGTATCTTCACACTTGTTGATTTTTCAGATGCATGCAAACCCATGACTGATGCACTCCAGTGTTGGCCATCAGAAGTCCCTCTCAGACTCATTTCTTATTTCAAGATAAACTTCCCACTGTTCTCTTAACCTTTGATTTCTCCAGCTTGTCCCCAGCTTTTTGCAAGTCCATTTTGGTGTGAACTACTTTAAGGATTTGTTCAAAGGACTCCTCAACTCTTCTCTAGTTTCAGTTTTCCTATCTGACCTATGCACCCTTATTTTTTACCAGAAGATGTGCCTTTCAAATGAATATATGTTTAGTGACATGCAATGATCCTAAGGCAATGATCTTCTGGCAAGGATCAAAGTCAACTTCTAACAGACTTTTTGTATGGGTTTATATGTTTCATTACTAATGGGCAGCACAGAACAGCTCTTAGATGCACAAAACAGCTATCTATCAAGTAGGAGAAGATATCTATCTGCTTCTGAGTTTCATCTTGCCCAAACTATTTAATTAGTTTTGACTTGAAACTTACAGTTCTTTCTCCAGCAATCCCACAATATGATACAAATCAAGAGAAATGCTCCAAAAAACAGCATTTTGTATTTGCTTTTGCTTTGTTTTTTTTAACTGGTGATTTAGCCAGTATTTTAACCTGTTATAAGTGAAGGAAACCTGTCCAAAGTTCTGTATACATTAAAAAAAAAAAAAAAAAAAAAAAAAAAAGAGGGAAAAAAGAAAAAAAAAAAAGCAAGAAAAAAAAAAAAACTTATCCATTCTGTAGCAACAAATGGACTCTGCAGCTAATGGTGAGGTAGCACTACTGGCCTTTTAATTTCTTTACTGCATGTGAGATCTATTGTGTCCCAGCAACATGCAGGCACTGATCAGTTCATGTCTTTGTCTAATTCCCCTAAACCGTCTCCTAAAGCGGGTTTCCTATAATAGGTCACACAGGAAAGTGTCCAGGCAGGTTTTCATTATCACCGAAGAAGGAGATTACACTACCTCTCTGGGCAGCTTGTTTTAGTGTTTGGTCACCTTTGCAGTAAAGAACTACTTCCTCATGTTCATACAGAACTCTGTTGTTTAGTTCATGCCCCTTGTTCTGCTGCTGGGCACCACTGACAAGAGCCTGGCCCCATATTATTCTTTTGTTGCTAATGGAATATTAGCAACTAGTTAAGAATTCCAGTTGATTAATTTCAGCTGGGATGCTTAGAAAAAATGAAGTCAACTGCAGGAATGAGAAGACACGCTTCTTTTCTCAAATAATTTGAATAGTCTGGTATAAAAGCAGACACAGTTCAGCTTGGTTCTTTAATTATCTATTAAGTTTATACTTCCACTAATGAAGAGCTTAGCTTAGTCTAGCCAACTGCATATGCATGACTTCCAGGTCTGTGCAAAATATGTTTCTCTGCAGGTCTTTTGCTGTGCTCTCAGTAGTGTCTAGAGAGAAATATGTTTACCAGGTATGTCTTAAATGAATTTAGCTTCTGTTGAAAATGGATTGAAATGTTAACTTTTCTCTCCAGCTGAAATCATATTAAGTTACTGGGCCAAATAATGCTTTGAGTCTTTGTGAAGTCATTTAGGTTGGAGGCACCGAAGACTTCTATCAAAGATGTTGCAGTAAGAGAAGTGGTAGTTTTTGTCTGTATGAAACAGCAGATAATTAGACAGCAGGATCTGTAAAGCTATGAATGTTCTACGTTATTTCCAGAGAATGCTTTTCTCTGCTTAGACTCTTCAGGACCTCAGGCATGTGATTGCTGAAACCACATGATTTAAGTAATAATAATAATAATTCAGAAGCAGAAAGGAGTTGGCTTCCCATAGGTAAATAAATATATGTCATTAAAAGGATGTTGCTTGCGGAAAAGACAGTAATGATGTCTTTGAGGCACTTTGCTGCAGGTACGAGGTATTTCTTGCTGTTGCTATAGGAGTCTCCTACTGGAAAACAGGCAGAAAATGAGGTTTTCTTTCCCCTTGTTGCAGCCGCTCCTGCTATCACCTGTCCCACTTTCCTTTGCAGTATTACTCCTAGCGACCGGATGGTAAAATCCCGACACACTGGAGCTTGCAGAAGTTGTGCAATTGTCTTTAGGAGAGTGAAAACACAATTACATTTGCTGCAGGAAGCCCAGGTTAGTGTATGGGCACAGCAGACTGTAGAGACCCCATCCCTGCCTGAAGGGTGGAGGGTGTATCAAGGGAAAGCAGGCCTACCTCCTGGCCTCTGGCTAGGGCCAGACACAACATGCGTGGCAATCAGAAGAGTATCTTTGTAGCTGTTTCCATCCGTCCTTCCGATCTGTTCCAGAGGGAACATGCAGACAGGACAGTTGCTGTTTCAGCTCTCCCACAGAAAAAAAAGATTTGAAGGAGTGAATAAATTTAAACATGCCTGACCCTGTTTTGAGGAACTGTTTGGTCTCCTGTCCCACCCACAAAAAGCAGGACAGCCAGTCAGCTTTCAGTGTCATATCCCATGTAATTGACTAACAGCAACAACAAAAGTGTAATTACATTTTTTATTGTCACATTAAATGCATGTTAAGCTCAGCAATTAGGACCTCATTCATTTCCTCGTGAAGGCATTCATGCTGTAACTTAGATTTATTTCAATATAATGGAATTGGAAAGTTGGGAAGCAAATGCTCCTCACATCAAGTGAACACTGACCATGAGTGGATGGGTGGCTCACAGGGACACTGCGCACAGCCAGAGAGCCTATGAGTGTGATGTAAAAGAGGAGTAAGGGGAAAGGCTCTTCAAACAATGCACTAATTACACGCATAATGGCAACAGGAAGAAAATGCATTACTCCCATGCCAGCCTCCTAGTCTTTCAAAAGCTGAAATGGCAGTGTGGGGTTTTTTAAAGTTTCAGCGGGCCTGTGGGTACCTGTGTCACTTTGAAAAATAAGATGTGTGGTTTTGAAATTTAAAATGAGTGGTTTTGAAGCTAGGGGATGAACAGGGCATGCTGCTGTTCTCATCCCAGGTTGTTACAGGAAAGCTCTCTATTAGTACCAGCATGGTGACTGGTTGGGGCTGACAGGCAGAGGCAAAAACTCAAACAGGGGGCCCACAAACTCTCTGGGCTGACACTTGCACCTATATGGATCTCCTAAGTTATGAGAAGGCTGCCCAGACCTTTGGCCCTGCGAAGATCTGGAATCTAGAAATCACCCATGGAATTGAGGTAGCTGAGGGATATCATGTGGGCAGATGTGCCCAACTTGATGATCTTCTTGAGAGTTGACCAGCCTGAGACAGTAGGTCACTAGGCTGAGATTGTTCAGCAGTCTGAGAGGGAAATTGATGCTTGGTGTCATGCAGTTGCTGTACGACAGCCCTGTCGTGGAGCCTAGCAAGGGGAGGGTGATAAGCAGGCTTCAAACCAGAGGATAAACATGAGCAGCATGAAGGGGCTGGAACCTCGACTCTGTTCAGGGCAAAAGGAAAAGCCTCCCCCTTGCCACTGAAGTCCCACTGGCTAATAGATTTCAAGCCCTGGTGTGGGTGAAAGAAAAGTTATGGACAGCAGCTTGCAACTGGAAAGCGGGTATGATATTAAGAAGGTCCAATGGAGGACCTGAATCAGAACCAGTGCCTCTAGAAAAAAAGCCAAAGGGTCTTAGTAATTGGAGACTCTTGGCTGAGGATTACTGAGGAGTTGGCTGAGGGTTACACCCATCTGTCAATGAGACAATCAGGTTTGTTGCCTGCTGGGGGCCCACATTGGGGACATCAAGAAGACAATATCTGATATGAAAAAATCAGATGACTGCTATCCTCACCTCATCTGTCAAGCCAGATCACATGAGACCATGACCAGGAAATTAAAAAGGATTTTGTGTGCCTTGGAAAGGTGTTGAAGTGGTCAGGAGTGCTTGTGGTGTTCTCAGTCCTCCCAGCTGAAGACAGGGATCTGAGCAGAAGGAGGAGAATTAATCAGTTGAATGACTGGTTGTGTGAATGGCATCATGCCCAAGGCTATAGTTTCTATGCTTTATGTAGCACCTTTGACAAAGGGGGAATGATGATATGAGATGGGATGCAACTGACCACAAGATGCAAGAATACACTAAGCAGCAAGCTGGCTGAGCTCATAGCAGGAACTTTAATGTAGAGATGCTGGGGGAAGGGGATGTACCAAAAGGTGAGAGTAAAGAGCCAGGGAATGCTGTCATTCTAGGAAGCAGTAGGGGATTTGTCAGATTTGTCCCAGAAGTATGTGGGAGGGCTCCTCTAGGATGCCAGTGCACCCAAAAACCCAGCTGAAGTGTCTCTATATCAATGCACACAGCATTGGTCTACATAATAAGCAAGGGGAATTGGAAACTGGGGTAAACTTGGAAAACTTTGATCTTATTGCCATACAGAAACATTATGGGATGATTCACATAACTGAAACACCATCATTGAGGGCTATAAGCTTTCTTGAAAGGATAGGCAAGGTAGGAGGGGCAGAGTAGTTGCCTTTTTTGTTAAGGAGTGGAGAGATGGTGACAAACTCCCTTGAGAAATAGTCAGGAACAGGTGGAGAGCCTGTGGGATAAAATTAGGGATAGGACCAGTATAGGATCACCAGCTGGTGATCTGAGTCTACTACATTCCACTTGGCCAAGAGGAGTCTGTTGATGAGGATTTTGTTGTCAGCTACAAGAAGTTTCATGCTCACAGGTTCCTGTCCTGATGGGGGATTTCAACCACTCAGATATCTGCTGGCAAGACAACGTAGTGAGCTGTAAGAGATCCAGGAGAATCCAGAAGCCCATTGACAGTAACATTCTAGTTCAAGTATTGGACAGACCAACCAGAGGTGAAGCCTTGCAGGACCTCGTGCTCACCAGTGCAGAGAAGATCGTTTAAGATATGAACAACAGAGGTGGCCTGGGCTGCAGCAATCATGTTCTGATTGAGTTTGTGATCTTGAGGAATGTGGGCCTAGCAAGGAGTGGAGTCAGGACCCTGAACTTCAGGAGAGTAAAATTCAGGCTGTTTAAGAAATTGTTGAATGAGAGAGATATCCTCGGAAAAAGTCAGAGATGAAGGAGTGAAAGAAAACTGGCTTCTCTTTAAGGATGCCTCTCTTATTGTGAGAGCTTGAGAGCCCTCACAATAAGAAAGCAAGCAGGGGAGGATGGAAAACAAAAAGGCTTGGCAAAGACCTGCTGGTCAAACTGTGGGAAAAGATGGACAAGTGGAAGCAAGGACATGTTACCTGGGAAGAATAAAGGAATGCTGTCTGGACTTGCAGAGGTGGGATTAGGAAAGCCAAGACACAGATGGAACTGAACTCGGCAAGGGATATCAAAAACAAGAAGGGATTCTACAGGTACACAGATCAGAAGAGATGCCCCATCCCTGGGGGTGTTAAAGGCCATGTTAGATGGGGCCCTAGGCAACCTGGTCTAGCACTTGACCCAGACATTGGCAGCCCTGCCTATGGCAGGGGATTTGGAACTTGATGATCCTTGGGGTTGCTTGCAACCCAAGCCCTTCTGTGATTCTATGATTCAGTGATAACTTCCAAGAATTGTACTTTCCATTGCCAGAGATGTGAGTTCAGGAGTATATATGGGAGTTTTTATTATAGGTGTGCTGGAGAGTGACAGGACTTCCTGTTACTTCTTGCTAATTGCAGGCAGGAAGGAGTCTACTTTTCACATATGTCTCATTTCACATATGTCACCTGGAACGGGTCTTTTAGCCTAAGGAAAAGAAGATACTTCCTCCTCAGTGTAATACTTGAGAGCAAACTCTTTTATTTCATGCCCCATGTTCAGGTAGGAGCATGATCAGGTAGAGATGGCCATCAGACAGTGATGGAAAGTGCTGTATATACAGGTGATCGTCTGGGATTTCATTCAAAAGTTGAACCTTGAAAAAGATGGGCCTCCAAGGTTTCTAAGTTAAAATGATTGTATTTGCAGAACTCTTATCTTGCTAAGAACACTAGCAAAGGCTGTGAATGCCACAGCAAATACGCAGTACAAATGAGCTGTTCTCAAGCACTCACAAGTTTTTCTGCCTTTATGAAAGTTTACTAGATGATTCTGTGTTTTAGTCACACTTTCTGCAAACAATAAGAACAACATTTCATAGTCAGATATGCATTTGTAGATTGTTTTCCTTTTTATCATAGCTTAAGTATCTCAAGTCTGACCATTACGCTTATATTTTCCAAATATTTAATGTCAGCTGAAGGCTAATGGTGGAAAAGAAAATATAAACCCAGAAAACCATGCTGTAAGCTTGCTACTTAATTTTCGCCTCTCTCTGTTGTTACTTATGACTGCCATCTACACTGACATAGTGCTTTTCCTTACTGATCACACAGCAGTGGAGGAAGAGGTACAGGTGCTTCTTTTCAGCCCTGAGGCACCTGATCCCTTGGAACTGAAGCTGGATGTAAACTGCCCAATCAGATCCAAATTCTGCATAAGCTTCTGGGGAGTCACAATCTGAATACTGTCCATCTCTATAACTGGTTAGACTGAAAACTCACAGCATGTCTGAATTCTGATTGAAGTTCTGTGGCTTGAATCCATCTCTAATCTGAACAACTAAACGGATGGCTTCTAAATAACCTGCCTGCACAGATGTTTTATTGTTGTTCTGCACTGTTCAGCACAGTGTTTTCCAGGCATCTTTAGCATTCTGTGAACTTTTTCTGTTCACAGTGAATTTCAAGTGAGAAAACTTGGTTGCCTCTTCAACAGGGTATTTCCAGCACAACTTTAGTTAGTCCATATTGTGTCTAATCTCAAACTAGGACTTCTGAAGGTAGTGACACTGCACTCCTGACTGACTTTCCTGTGTTGTGAATAACATTCACTAAATCTCTACTATTTAGATTTTGAGTCTTCTCAAAGCAGGAAGAGTTGTACAAACTTGCATTCTGAATTCCTAAACATTAATTCTTGTTTATACTCCAATGACAGACAATGGCTTAAAACTATTTTTAAATGTTTTATATCATCATTTCAAAGTCTGCTTTATGGAGAATCCTCAGCACCAGGAAGGTTTCTGCTGTTAATGAAGTGTTTCAATTATTTTAATTTTTATGTTTCTTTACAGCAACAGTAGTTGTAACTTCAGCAAAAGCCCGTATTTTTTGCTGGTATCCTTTGCCACCTGAGCACTTTCTAAAAGAGTAATTTATACTTAAAGGATGGAATAAAAGGACAAAATAAGACACTAGTCTTTCTGTACATGGCAACAGTGTACAGATATCATGCCACAGAAGTATTTCTCCAGCGCTTGCTGTAGAATGAACTGAGCACAAACCCTTCATCCAAACTCTTACAGTCCAAGGGACAAACAAGCTGTGGTGTTTAAGAAGAAGCAGACTTTAAAAGTGGCATTTATTAGATGGAGAACTAGTATAGGAGGAAAGTCTATCTTAGCTGGGACATAAACTTTTTAAGTTGAGTACTTGCCTTGTTCTGTTAACTTTCCCCTTGTGTGTTTTTTTTTTTTTTTTTTTTTTTTCCCCCCCAGAATAAGTATATAAAAACAAAAGAGACCATCTGCATCATGAAACAAAGTCCTGCCAAACCGGGCAGCACCGTCAAGGTAATTCAATCCTGAAAGTGTACAGAACATCTATGGGAAGAAGGATAATAAACTCACCTCAGGGCCAGGCAACAAATGCTGGGTCAAGAATAAGCCCTCTGGATAAGGACTATAGACAATATTCATTGTGTTGTAGTGTAAAAAGAAACAGTTTACTCCGAGTACTTGCAAAACGTGTTCAGCTATAGAGGAAGGAAGGAACATGCTGCTTCCTCAAACTCTGTTTTCTTTCAATGGCATTATGTTGACTGAACACTTAATAAAGACCCATTTTTTTAATTTTGCAGGTTACATGATATCAGAACTAACTAGGCAAAACTAGGCAAAATTAGTGAGTCCTCCATTTTTTCTGAAGGGGAACAGATCTGCACACTTGCATGAGGTCTGCTAATGGCATTACTGCAGAAAGGGGTACTTTCCCATCTCATTCAGGTAAGAAACCACCATGGATAGACACGTATGGCTGAGAGAAGACCTTCACCTCTGGGATTTTCAACTTGGTCGGACACTTTGATACCTGCTCTGCAGAAGTCAGGGAGCTGGCTGGAAGTCATGGTATCGTGCAAAGGCTTGGGAAGGGATATATAGATTAAAGCCTGTCTATTTTCACCTCAAAGCAGGTCTGCCATGCACCTGATCAGGCTGCCCAGGGCCCTATCCAACCTGGCCCTCTCCAGGGATGGGGCATCCACAGCTTCCCTGGGCAGCCCATGCCAGAGTCTCACTCCCCTGTGAATGAAGAATTTCCATTTAACATCTAACTTAAATCTCCCCCTTTAGTTTAAAGCCATTCCTCCATTCTATATCACTCTCAAGCCATGTAAGAAGTTGGTCTCCCTTTGGATACTGAAAGGCTGCATGAAGGTCTCCCTGCATCCTTCTCTTCTCCAGGCTGAATGAACCAGCTCCCTCAGTCTTTCTTCATAGGAGAGGTGCTCCAGCTCTCTGAGCATTTTTGTGGCCTTCTTCTGTCCTTGTCCTCCCATCTCCTTCTGCAAGCGGAGAAATGCAACAGCACACTTCCCGCTGCAATAATAACTTCCTGCTTCCTCCCATCCTGTTTACTAGTAGCTGTGCCTTCCTCTGTACTACCATTAGCAATCCCTCCTCTTCTCTGAAGCTCTGACACAAGTCCACAGTCCTCTGCAAATCCATTGGCTGCATACAATCACCTTCCACTCTTGTTCCTTTTCTATGAGTTTTCAGGAAAAAGCTGAGAGCCTCCATGAAGAAACCCATCTCTTGATTGCACTTGGCAGCTTCGAGCGCTGTTGCTGAAGTGTGGATATTATCTCATTTGAAAAATGGAATTTATTCTTCTCAAACTCGCTGTGATGAGGATGGTAACGTTGGTTGGGACAGCAGATGGCTTTTTCAGGAAGACATTCTGGGAACGTGTTCAGGTTTCTCCTTTCATGTGGTGTATGTGCATACTGGCAGCTGATTCAGACTAAACAAAGAGAAATCCTATGTTGTGGTTTCCTTCTGTCAACCTGTCATGCGATTGGTTGAAGTTCCCCAAAACATATATCAGTGATTATTTTCCTCTCTCTGGAATACCTATCAAACACTCATCTTGACATCAAGTCAAGTGCAAGGTGTTCCCATTTCCTGCCTCGTTAAACACCTGTTACAGTATCCAGTCACTTGCTCTCCTGGTGATGCTGGTCAACTGATTTCAAACCCCTCTTCCTGTCTGCCAGTTCTACAAGCTTTGATATTTACCACCAACCTTCTCTTCTCTGTGTGGACTTCTACTGCAGACTGATTCTGCTCTCTTTTCTCTTGTGTTTGTAGCTAATGATGAAGTTATCTGTATCAGGATTCATATTAATTTATATTTTACTGTCCATATTTTTAAACAAAGCTTTGAGAAGAAGCACGGGAACAGGTTGCCCAGAGAGGTGGTGGATGCTCTGTCCTGGAGGCATTCAAGGTCAGGCTGAATGAGACTGAGCACCTGATGTAGCTGTAGGTGTCCCTGTTCATTGCAGGGGAATTGGACTAGATGGCCTTTAAGGGTCCCTTTCAACCCAAATGACTCTATGATCCCATAAGCTGAAAGCTGAAGATCTTCCTCAGGAACATCTCTTCCTGTTTTCCCTTCTGGGTGCAGTGAAACTGGACCATACATCATTGCTTCTGACAGAGCATGAGACACAGCTGACATAGAATTACTGAGTAGAGGATGAAAGAACCTAACTGCTAGTGTGACTTGAGCTCTGCTTGTTGGGGGGCTGTTTCCCATGGTTAATGAAGGCTCAACAGTATTTTAGTGATAATTTGATACTTAACTTTTAGCCTGTTAAATAAGTGCTAATTAAATGTTTTAACATCCTGTACATGTTTTATGTATTAATAAGCAATAAGTATACAAGTTACACTTTTTATGTGATTTAAAATTAATTGCAGGGTGGTGAAATTTCCTCTTTTATATACCTATTAAACCCACATAACTGCTGTTTTTACAGTTGATTGGTGTTCAGTTAAACATACAGTAATTGCTCTTTAAAGGCTTTAGTAAGTGCATATTTGAGACAATTTACAGTGTTAGCAATTTCCTGGTGGTATTCCTCAGAGGTATGGGGAAGCTAATCACATTCAACGCTGGAATTCTCCTGGAGCCTGCCATGCGTTTCCCACTGCACTCTGTGCAAGCAGCATCCAGCCATGAGGGACTCCACGTTCAGAGATGATAAACACACAAGAAGAATCACTTTATTGGCTATAAAATGATTCTACTGCAGCGAGGCGAGCAACTGGGAGGCAGAGACACATTGTTAGCTAAACAAATCAAGAAGGGCATAGTGCTTTCTGCTTTATTCTGTGAAGCCACAGAGGAAAAAAAAGAGCTGTCATCTTTTCTCTTGGTAGATCACACACTTCCTCTGTGTCTGTCTCCAGCTTAAAGGTATGGAAACTGTAAGCCTGGGCCCCTGCGTCTCCACACAATGGTGGTGTGACCTCAGGCAAATCACTGAGTGCCTCCATGCTTCACTTACCCTCTGTGGACATAACACTCTGCCCATCTTTACTCGCAGGGAATACTCTTCATCCCAGAACACATCTCCTCCAGCAGTAAAGAGATCAAATGCACAGTTAAGACAGATTTATAAACAGACAAACAGCACCACCCTTCTTCCCCATTAATTTGGAAATTTTGAGGGCAGCAGAAAACTAATTGCTGCTTCCTCGAAGACTGAGACAGCAAAGCACACGGAGTGCTGCCACTTAATTGACAGAACTATCTGAAATCCAATCTACTAGACACGGCAAAGAAAGAATATTATTTGAAATCTGTATGCCAGTGAGAGAGTGCATAGAAAAGAAAGCAATTTTTGTTCCACATTGTTCTTTTTGCATAACGTTGTATTCTTTTGACAAGGCAGCATAATAAAGCTTAACTCCCTCTTTGCTCCCCACCCTCCAATCTCTGACTTAAAAGAAAACAGCAGAGCCCTATCTTTAGCGAACAATGGGCACTCTTCCAGCAAGAAGAAATGAGCTGCTTTTGAAAGAGTTGCGGAGGAAAGTGCAAAATGTTCTAACTTCCCATGAAATAAATATTTGAATGATAGTCGCTTGGCTCATCCTCTAAGATGTCAGTGTAGGATTTGCACTCCAGGTTTATATGAAATATTGGCAAGGGTAGTTAAGGGGGGCTTGAAATCTCTTACTGAAGATAAGAAAAGAGAGAGATACAATGAGATGAAAGATTTTCATGTTCAAGACACTTCAGAAACGGAAACTAATTAATATTTCCACTAAAAGATGGTATATTTTATCCCATTTTACTGATGAAGCATGGCCAAAACTTTTGAGGCAGCCTGGAGGATATTGAGACTAGATTTTAACAAGACTGATTTTAACAAGACTTGGGAAACTCGGTCCCCTAGGACTTCGTATTTTAGCTGAGGGTTGGGCCATTGTCTCCAGCCTGCAGGAGGTTGCAGGAAGATACTCAGCACCACATGGTGGGAGAAGTGTTTTTTCCTCACAGGTGCTGAAGTCCTCTCACAGGCTAGTGAACTGTCTAATTCCCTTCATCACCTCGGCAGATTTAATGTATATGAAGTCACATCTTTCTCTAACCAACTTTGGAGAGCTTGGAACAGACTCCACCAACTTTCCTCCCCTTCCAAAAAAAAAAAAAGTCAGGAGTAAGATGCAACTTTCAGTATTTTCACCACAAAATTACTATAGTGAAAACAGTTCTCAGTGGCCAATGCTGATTCTTGTATGTGTAAGACCACACATTTACATAGATGTGTATAATGTGAAGCCATAAAGCTGCCTTCAGCAACTCTCGTGCATCATCTCAGTTTCCTATATGTCTTTGGACTTGCAGCAGGCAACCAGAGAGGGAAAACAGTCTTAAAGTAGTCTTTGCCCCAGGCCTGGGGGTAAAGTTCGGACAAACTGTGTTTGCTCTTTCACACCACACATCATGTTATCATTAATTCAGTGGGACTTTGCAGTCTTACACAACTGGAATATGTTGAAAGTAAATCCCTTAACATCCCGTAAGAGTTTCAAGTAGGCAAGGGGTGACTTTTGAAAATCAGGCTATTGTCAAGTGATCTGTGTAAACCTGATCAATGGTGTGGCTTGGTACTTCAGGTCATCCATGGAATCATAGAATTGTAGAATTGCTCAATTGCCTACGATCATCTAGTCCAACCTTCAGCACATCCCCACCATGCCCAGTAGCTGTGTCTCTCATCCACATGGTTTCTTGAACACCTCCAAGGACAGTGACTCCACCATCTCCCTGGGCAGCCCATTCCAGCACCTTGTCATTCTTTGTGAGAAAAAATTCTTCTTAATATTTAACCTGAGCCTTTTCTGGTGCACCTCATCCTATCATTAGTTAGAGTGACATCTAAAAGAGCAATGAAGTATGTGCTCAAAGTGAGATGGTTTTACAAAACTGGAAAGTATTTGAAATCCTGGCATTTTCACAAATTTTTTTATTTTATCTGGTTTGTCAGAGTAGAGTTTTCCACTGGAGTAATAGTTAAATGTAATCATCCTGGTTTCTTTCAGCATTTCTAGGATTACTTCTTGCAAGCAATTAGCTTTAACCAGACATCCCAATATGGTAAGAGTGAATAAGCAGGTTCAGGTTGATTTGGCAGAAGGCAACGCTGCAAAACAATGCTCATTGCCCTTTGCAAGAACTGGAAGTGGAAAAAAGATTTTGCATTAGAGGTGTGGTGAAACAACTTGCTCCAGAATCCTCTGGGCTTCTCTTTCCCTCTGAACTGTGACTCAGTGCTGACGTGGCAGTGTAATTTGCCCCAAGCACTGTCTCCACAGCAGAGGTGGTGGGAAACTTTCCAAAGGCAAGGTTTTCCACTGGGAGGTGCCAATTCAAAGAATGCAAAACCTGCCATGCAAGATGGTTCCTCTGGCTGAAATCTCGTGTGAATCAAAACAATAGGTTTCAATTGTTTGAAGTCCTGAAAGGGAAGGGCTTTATTGCGTTTTAGAGATAACATGCTGTTGGAAGTCTAAATTGAAAGAAAAGATTTTAATGTGGGTCACAATATGCCACTTCCTTGCCTGCCTCAGGGGCGAAGGAAGCACACACCTTCTGCCTGGTGCTGGCTACCTACGTCAGCAGCTATCTCCTGAGGAGCCAAAGCCTGAGGGGACGGAGGACAGAGTGAGGCCCCAGGCTCCCTGCCGTGCCTGCACACTGGCTGTGCAGGCTTGATCCCTTCTCAGCCACAGCTACCAGGGCTTTGGCTGGGAAGAGTTTGCTCATCCAGCCTGCTGCGGGGCCTGTGCTGCATGGGGTTTTGGCATGGAACTCCTGTTTCTCCTTCCCACTGCCTGCCCTGGGCCCAGCTCTGGAGGCTTCTGGGCTTTGTTGTGGGGAGTTCTGGAAAGGCCCTGCAGGCTGTTGGGGTCTGACCGTAAGTTTTGAACCACAGCCATGGCCCAAAATCCTACCTTCTCTCCTCAAAGCACCCCTCCAGGTGCCACTGCAAAGCATCCCTGCTTGAGCATTCCTGCTGGAGAAGCTGCCATCAGCTGAAGCAGGTACCCTCTCCATCTGTGTTTGGAAAAGATATTGTAACCTGTCCTGTACAAAGTAGCCTGTTTCATTCCTTCAGCATTCCTGTTTCACCAAGTCCCACACATCTACCTGCCTTGGTGCAGGGGACACCTGACACGCATTTACAAATGGAGTCTCAACTAAAGTGAAACCGATACTCTGCAGTAGGATTCCATCTTCTCCAATTTCTATTAAAACTAATGTAGCAGTCAGGAGCAGAATGAACAGGATGGATTAATGCTGCATCCTCTCACATCCGTAGTCCTGGAACAGAGGGGCAGGAAGAAGGGAGCTTTATATCTTAGTGGCATCCCCACTGCAATGGCAGAGTAGGCAGGGAGCCATCACCTTCGTACCAACTATTTTTCTGAGGCTTGGTAAAGTGTCAGGCAACTGAGATGACAAGCTTCAGTTACGATCTCTGGATCCAGGCTGGACACCAGAGAAAGGGATGAGGTCAGGATTACAGAAACAGCACTGGCTGAGGAAAGGCAGAGCGTGTCAAGCAGTGCTTCTCTGGTGTTTTTCCATGACTTCATTAGGCTCTGTTTCTCACCTTTTGGAGCCCAGGGAGAGCGTGAGGGAGTCAAACAATGGATCATGATGAAATGCATACACCTCACACTGTCCTGCTGAAAAATGCCAATGTGTCAGGGATAGAGCATGCCTGAAGATACTGAAACATCCTGCTGTAGTTGTTTACCCTTCCCCATGCCGCCTACTACCAGCTCCTACCTGAAAAGAGGAGTTGATTCCTCTCTCTGTGTGTTGTCAATGGCTATGCAGAACCAGAAAATATGTTGCAGTGAAGTATATACAACCAAAGGCAACAAACAAAATTTTAGCTGACAATAGACCTGCTCTTCTGAATATTACATTTTCTTTCTTGTTGCACAGAGGATTCCTTAGTTCAGGAAAGGCTGAGAATCACACAGTGCCCAGGACTGTAACACTCCCTTACAGTGACACTTGGTCACCTCCATATCTATGCTGTTTCTGTCAGTGAAGAAACCTATAAGAAAAACAGAAGTTTTGTCAGCATGTCCTTCTTCACCCACACTATTAAGTTCTTGCATCCCCTATTTATTCAGAGTGATGCAGAAAAGGATGAGTACTGTCCAACTATCTCCAGGGAGATGCAATTACAGTAAGACTGTGTATTGTTGAAAGGGTTTTGCAAAGGAAGGTCACTTTCTGGATGATATTTCCTAAGTAATGCAGTGGAAGTGGAGCCACTGACCTATGATGGCACCAAGTTTTTGTTCCACACAACACTCTGGTGCTTGAGGTATTATGATGGCAAGTGCTGCATGACAGGGATATGACATATAGGTAGTGCAGCACAAGGTGAAAAAGGCTCATTGGGCAAGGGAAAACAGAGGATACATGGTGGTATGAAGCTGTAGAGAGTGAAGGCTTCCAGGGAAAATAATATCCCAGTAAATGCAGATTTAGTAGGGAGTGTGAACATGGGCAGAGGGGGTTTGACAAAGCTCGGACCTAGAATGGGGACAGGAGAAGACCTAGTGGTTGAATACTAAGGATGCAGTCCATTAGCAGCCTGGATAATACTATTCCCACGTAGAGGCAACCTTGCTGTAAAGCACTGATGACAGCTTCACATGCACACACACACATATTTTGCAGTGTCTCTGCAAAAGAAATTTCCTGAAGAACTGGAATGTGTGACTAACGCACTTGTGAAGTTCCCCCAAGGGACAGGCTCTTCCACTGGCATAAATCAGCATCTCTCCATTGATGCTGATGGATTTACCTCCCTTTGCCCTCCCTAGAATCAGACCAGAGGCACATGTTACCCTTTGTTTCTCTATGGGTATGCAGGGGTGCAGATCTGCATGGTCAGGAACTTTGAAATTCCACCCCTTGGTTCCAGTGACAAAATGAGTCATCTCTGAGCTTTTCCAGTGGCTTGGAAAGTGCTCAGATGTCAGTCTATAAATAGCAAGCTAGATCAAGCTCTTTAATGTTTCTGGTGGTGATTGCAGTGGAGTGAACTGTGCCCCATAAATCTGTGGTGATCTGTGCATCATTGCCTTTGGAGTGCAAAAACAGAGGATTTTTTTTTTTTTTTTTTTTTTTTTTTTTTTTCTGTGAGTGAGATCCATATGTCATTTCAAAAGCAGAGACTGCTGCTGGGACTTCTGCTTAAGTTGAAGGGTCTCCTGTAGCATGCTGAATGCCTGTAACAAGAAATAGGATGAGTAGCATGGACTCAACTTTAAGAGCTGCCTTCCGAGGTTGAGTATTACTTGACACAAAGTATTCAAGCTTGGTAGGGCAACAATAGTGCTTACATCATGCTCTGCTTCTCTCCGGCGTGAAAACAAGGAATATCCACTTCTTGTCAAAGAGAAGTCCCTGACCAAGGCTCAGCCCTGTGCTGTTGAATTACTGCTTGGCTCTTGAAAGAGCCTGGAGGAGTGCTCTGAGGAAGCTACATGCTCAGTTTGTGAGTGATCTCTCCATCCACCACATCTCCTTATTTCTCACCTGCTAGTCTTGCCTGCTTTATTTGAAGTGCTGAGACCACGTGGGATACGTTCATCCTCTTTTGCAAGCGACGGCAGCAAAAGGTCTGAGAGTAAAGGAGCTGCTTCTGGTTCCAAATACATTCATCTTTACAGGCAACAGGAGGTTAAGAAAAACACTAGGGTTGATACAGAATCACAGATCAGACCTGGTTTATGTTGTCCATGGGATGTCATTTCTGCAGTGCCTCGGAGAATAAAAAAATCTACTGAGTACTTAGTAGATTTACAGAACCATAGGATCAGAGAATGACTTGGGTTGGAAGGGACACCAAACCCCAGTCAGTTCTAGCCTCCTGCTGTGGGCAGGGCTGTCCCCCACCAGCTCAGACTGCGCAGGGCCTCATCCAACCTGGCCTTGAGTGCCTCCAGGGATGGGGCACCACAGCTCCTCTGGGCAGCCTGAGATGCTGCCTCAGTGCCTCCTGAGTAAAAAAATTCTGTCTAACAAATCTAAGTCTCCCTTCTTTCAGTTTAAAACCATTCCCCCTTTTCCTGTCACAATTAGACTGTGCGAAAAGTCAGTCACCATCTTCTTTTATAAACTCCTTTACATAGAGGAAGGTGCAATGAGGTCTCCCTGGAGTCTCCTCCAGGATGAACAAGCCCAGCTACCTCAGCTTGTCTTCATAGGAGAGGTGCTCCAGCCCTCTGAGCATTCTTCCGTTCACCTCTGGACTTGGTCCCAATAGCTTCACATCTTTCTTCAGGTGGGGTTACCAGACCTGGACACAATACTGCAGATGGGGCTTCACGAGAGCAAAGCAGAGGGGGACAATCCCCTCCTTCTCCATGCTGCCATGATAGGAGATACAACTGTCCTTTTGGGCTGCAAGCACACATGCTGGCTCATGCCCAGCTTTTAGTTCACCAGGACCCCTAAGTCCTTCTTCACACAGCTGCTCTAAATGAGTTGTTCTCTCAGTCTGTATTCATACGTGGGATTACCCCAATGCCTTGCACTTGGCCTTGTCAGATCTCTTTACCACAGAATCACAGAATCCTAGGGGTTAGGAAGGACCTCCAGAGATCACTGAGTCCAAGCTCCCCACTTAAAGGAGGTTCCCTACAGCAGACTGCACAGGTAGGCATTCAGACAGATCATGAATATCTCCAGAGAAGGAGATTCCACAACATCTCTAGGCAGCCTGTTCCAGTGCTGCATCACTCTGTCAATAAATTCTGCATTGTATTAGTATGGAACTGCCTGTGTTCCAGCTTCTGCATGTTCTGTTGTAGATTGTTTATGATGTTGATGTGGGCCCACTTTTCAACCCTGTTCAGGCCTCTTTTGATAACATCCCTTCTTTCTATCACATCAACTGCACCACAGCTTAGTGTCATTTGCAAACTTGCTGAGGGTGTACTCAATTCCACTACCTTAGGATGCTGATAAAGATGTTAAAGAGCATCAGTACCAATATAGACCCTTGGAGATCACCACTCGCCACTAGTTGTTATCTGGATGTAGAACCATTGATTACAAACCTCTGGCTGTGACCTTCCAACAATTCCTTATCCACTGAATAGTCTACCCATCAAATCCATCTCTCTCCAATTAAGAGATAAAGGCTTAATGTGGGACTGTGTCAAAGGCCTTACAGAGATCCAGGTAGATCACAACAATCAGAAAACTTCTATTTTGAATTCTCATCATACAGGTGTATTGATGCCATGTTCTGACATTACCTATTGTCTGCATAACACCTCAAAATTCAGCCTTCTTTACCTATTTCCAGAAATAAAACCATTTTGCCTACCAATTACTATCAAAACATTTATCTGATCTCAAAACAACACTACTTTGCTTCAGTCTTTTTTGTTCAGACCATCAATGCAGTGACTGCTTAGCTGTTTAGCTGTGTCTGTGTTTTTTAATTAAGTACTTTTTCTCTTCAGCATCAGATACTAGACTGTTGCATTTTCTGGCTCACAGGTTGTTGAACATCTCGTTCAGCCCACACTCCTGCTTAGGAGACTTTTAAACAAGCACTTGAACGCCTTCTCCCACGCCTTCCCATGCTGAGTTGCCTACACTTCTCTCTCCTCTTATCCAAATCGTTTTTAAAGACATGGAATCTCCTAAACCTATCTCCATGGTCACTGGGTTTCTGGCTTGCTGAGATCACAGGTTAACCTACCTTGGACAATGGATCTGTTGTTTGTGTACTCTCCCCTAAATATATATGTGCTTTCTCATGTTGAGTATCCATGCCTTGTGCAGAGGAACTATTTGCAGCTTTTTTACAGTATACAGAATGGTGGGATCCAGGACCCTGGGCCAGGCTCCAGATGCCAAATACAACACAGTACAATTTCTAGAACTTAAGTCTTTTACCAAGACATCAGTATTGTTGCCTGTGTTCTCTAGAAGTGGAAGCCATGTTGTATACAGAGGAAATGGTAAGTCTATTCTTCTAAGTCTATAAAAGTTCATTCTTTGTGCTCAAGGATTTGGGTTTCTGTCATCCCAAGACTCCGTTACTGTACTCCCACAGCACTCAAAACCTGGTGAGAAATACAATCTGGAGTTTTTCCTTCAAAATCATGTAGTGCTTATTTCTGATTATTTAAATTTTGTAAAAACAGATCTGTAGTTAAATGTGGCTTTGATATGCTCCCATGATCATCTCTGTGGCTGGAGCTCTCAAGCCCCATATCTTTATCTCAGTGAGACAGCAAAGTAGTAGGTGACCTATAAGAATTTCCTTATCATAAAAATATGCCCAAAATCATACTGCGCATGTACAAAATTAAAATAAAAAATACAATAAAAAATAAAATGAATAAAGGAAAAAAACACCTCCCAGCCCACTGCATCTGAAACCATTTTTTCTCCACATTTTTCTGTTTTTAACCTAGATACCAGCAGTGGACTGATGGCATTGCATTAGATCGTATGGGATGGATGGCTCTCAGGCTGGCAGTGATCTTCTGGTTTGCATTTGCTCTATTGTGTTACACTTGGAAATAAGAAAAGCAAAAGATTTGTTCTGATTTTTCAAAGGTGCCAAATGATTTCACATGCTTTTGATTTATGGGAATTGGTAGCTTTCAAGAAAATCAGGTCAGGCTTTTTTTTTTTTTTTTTTTTTTTTTTTTTTTTTTTTTTTGATTGATTGATTGAAATGAAGAAAGTTCTTTTCTTACCTGAATTAATCTGTATGTAGGGCTTGCAATCATTTACATCTTGCTACTTTGTTATTGGGATTGCTGCAGAAGGTTTTGCTGTATGGCTTTGACTGATAAGTCAAAAGTTGTCTCCTCACAAAAAAAGTTTTGCAGCACTTCCAGAAGCGCCGCAAAACTTTTTGTGAGGAGACAGTTTTTGCTGCAAAGGAGAGAGCATCAAGTACTTCTCTTCAGAACATTTTTGTGTAATGGCTCGTGGCACTGAAATGAGTTCTCTGGAATTAGAGGGGATTTTATCTACATCTGAGGACAGACGAGGTGTGAATTTAGGTCCATAGCTTCAAAGTCTGAGTATAATTGGACATAATTTGGCTAGTCCTGCAGCGGTTGCATTTACAAAGTGCTTGCAGTTCCCCTGGTTGTGTTAGCCTGGGTATAACACTGATAGAACTATTCTGATGCCAGAGAAAGATTATACGGCAGGTTCGAACAGCATAGAACTGCTCCCAACAGCATGATTTGACAGCTCAATATCTCTCATAGAACTGGTTACAGTGCAACAGGCCAGCTAGCATCAAGAGGGACAAGAAGTTTGGCCCAGTAACAGGAATGGGCCTCTTCTTCCACACTTTTAGATCCTTAGACTTACACCAGGATACACCTGTTTGCCACAACTGATCATCAAAACATTACAGGATATCCACTGCTGGAGATGCTCTGAGCATTGTTTCACTATGTTTTAATTGTACTGAACACAGAGCCATATCATCCTTCTACTATTTGGACTCAATTCTTGAATTTATGGAGTAGGAGCAATTTCAGCCAACAAATACCAGTCACTGTACCTGATATTTCAGTTGCTGGAGGCTGAGAGTCTGTTGTGGCACTGGTTGCTCAGAGCCTGATGGCAAACAGGTGGGAGATCCACCAACCTTTGTTCTTCCTCAGCAGAAAGGCAGAACAAGACTAATCCATGTTAATCCAAAATCTCCCCATTTTTTTCATAAATCAGGCTTATTACACCAAGGTCTAAAACTTCAGGTGGCCACTGTGCCAAACAAAACTTCACTGCCCTTCTACATCTGAAGTGTGATAGGAGCTGCTCCTGGAGGCTTAAGATATTGATACTGATGGTAGTGCTGCAGAGAATGAGTTACCTGTTCTGGAGGAATATGATATTTAGATTGGATTTATTTATTTATTTATTTTAATCTGAGCAGATAGAACAGTATTAACACTAAGGACAAAGATGAAACTAATTGCTTGGAAATATCATATGTCAAGTTTTGGCAGGGAGTGAAAACAAGAGAAAAGGAGTGGAAAAATGAGACCTGTAATGGGGTTACAGTTAAAGTGAACAATTCCTTAGTTTCTTGCAGTACAGGAGAGAAAATAAGAAGGATACAAAGGTTTCTGATGATCATGCTGGTAAGGAACATGCTGGAGAAATGTATCTGCTTGTCAGAATTTAAGATCCACAGATTTTGTGTATCCTTCTTTACCTACTGTGCATGTGGAGCCGTCTCAGCTGAGAGTTTACAGCGGGACATTTGGCATACATGGGTACCTTTTGCATGAGTGTGTAGGTGAGAATTGGATCTCCTGGTGCTGTTAGAAAATACAGCAGCATGTGAATAAACCATAGAGTTCTGGCAAGATGCTCTCCCTCCAAAGCACATTTCTGGAGGCACAGCCAGTGCTGTTACAAACCCTCAGGCAGCCTTATGTGTGCTCAGGGTAAGTGGTTGGTGTTAAGCGCTGAAAACTTTAGTGCAAACAGAGCCATCTAAAGATGGTTGCTCTTCTCCTTTCAGTTCTAAATGATTTGGGTAATAGATGAAGCTTTCTGGACGGATGAGTGTGACTCACGCAGTTTGATATACAGAAGGGAGAGGAAATGAAGTAAGGGGCCAAAAATAATCATAGAGACATTAGCTTAGGAGGAAGGACAAAACAGAACACAGCCTAGAAAATAAAAGACCTACAGTGATGTGACATTAAGACCATCTGGACAATGTTTGGCAGCAGAGGAAAAGCAAACAAAGCCCTGAAAAGGCTGTCTAAAAGTGAGGAGAATGTAAATGACATCCTGCCCAGCAAGCATTTAAAAAGCATTGGGCTCTTCTCATGTATTTACCATGGTGAATCCAGTTTTGAAAAGGGGCAACCCAAAGGCAAGAAAAGTCTGTCTCGGGATATTTTGGGAGTGTGACAGTTTGAAGAGAGATTGAACCAAGTGTTGGTTTGTTTATACACAGAGAAGATCTCGGAGATTTGGCCAACACAAGGGTGTCTGGAAGGTGGTGGCACAATAACACTAACCAGCTATGCAAATAGGTTCCAACAGCAGAAGAAGAGCTCATGGGCTGACATGCAAAAAAGCGTAAATGAACCTATATGTTTGTATAACATCTGCCAAAATGATTGATGTTGCTAAGTGCTGTTGCCAAAGAAATCAAGTAATAATGATAATATCATATGAAGTGTAAGAACTTTTTGGCTTTGAAATTCTTAAAAAGAAATACAGCTCTAGGTAGAGCCCTCGATCATCCCCATACTTATCAATTTGCTTGAAACACAACAACATTTGGCCAAGAGAAATGCTGTACCTGGAGGGAATGAAGGGGTTGTTGGGTGCTTCACTGAACTACAAAATGAGGTTTCCTGCAAACTTTGTTTTGGATTTAAAATCAAAACAACAAAATCTACTGTGCTTTTGGGGCTAATATTTCATTGAGTTTTGTGTCTTTCCCTCCCCCATCCCATCCCATCCCATCCCACCCCTTCTTTATTTTTTTTATTAAAAAACAAAACAAATTCTACCACTTTTCAGGCAGTGAGACAGAAAGATAAGGAGAAAGAAGAGATGGTGGGAAAAAAACCTGCATGATGCCTCCTACCCTTTCCCCTGATAAGACTCATTTTGATCCAAGTGCCACAACAACACTGTTGGGAATATTTCTCCTATCTCTAGTCCAAAATTAGAGTGAGGGAACTGTGCTGGCAGGCAGCTAAGCTTTGTGTTGGGAAAGCATATCTGTGCAGACGATCATGAGCTGCACAGCTTTTGGGCAGCAGCTGAGGATGTGGGCCCTTATCCACCCAGACTGATGGATGGAACAGAAGTTTTCCTATCCAACAATTGCCATAAATTGGGTCAAGCCCTTAAAAACACTACGACTACTGTTATTGATAGATATTTTTCCATTAACAGCAACAGCTTTGTGGCTTTGGATAGGGTGATTGCTTACCATCCTTCCCTACAATGTGTGCATCCTTCTCTCCTGTCCCTTAAGGAGTTGTTAAAGTGAGTATCAGCCTTGGGGCAAACCATACGTTTTGTGAGCTTCTGGCTGTGAGCTTCTGGCTGCTATTTTGACTGCATACTTGTGTGCGTCTTTCAACAGGAAATTCCTCCTACCCTTTCCCTCTTCTGACTCTGTTCTCTTCCCCTCAGCACTAGTTTCTGGATTCTCTTATCGCACAGCCCTGCTGTAAAGTTCTTTCTTATCTAAATTAGCCTGTGCGATCTTGCATCTGAATGGCCAGCACAGAGGAAATGATCCATTGCAGGAGCACAATCCACAGGACTTCAAATTGTTGATTTCGCACTGATTTCCCTGGAGCTGGCAAGCAGCCCTATAATTTCTGGGATGGGCATTCCCAGATGCTAGATGTGTGAGAGTTGGGAGAAGAATTATTTGAGGAGAGAAACAAATGTTAATTAATTAAAGCATATTCTTCACCAAAACCAAGCAAGAATTTGAGTTCTGCTTCCATGTAGATCACCAGCACGGAAAGTTAGAGAGGTTTTTCTAAACACTACTGCCCCGCGGTTTTCACACTGTTCACAAGTTAATAGAGTTCAGAAGGTGACAAAAGGGTCTGTGGGTTTCTGGCACACGGTGCCACACCTTGAGAAAGGACCTCACACCTGCTGAGCTGCAGTAGCTTGTTCTGACATAGAGGTGAGGCTGGCCAGCTCACAATAGATCTCTGGCTTTTGCCGTGGGTTGGGCTGACTCTGAGCAACCCATTAGGTAAAGTAATGTCATCCTGTGACTGATCTCAGAGACTCCATGATACTGCCACCTCACACATCTTGGGAGTCTCTCATGCTCTGAGGTCACCATCTCTACCTGTGGCAGTCTTCAAAGAAGGAGCACACTTGCAGTTTGCTCTTAGGTTGTCTGCAAAGTAAAATCCACAAATGAATCTGAGAAAAATGGAGGATATGAGTCAGTATTCATACAGAAAAGTAAGTGAAGAGTAACAATCTTTTGATGAAGGTGATTTATTTAAAAAGTGAATCTGTAAACAAGAAATGACCAAAAATGGGTCTGGAAGAGGTTTCTCCTCTATCACTGTGCCTCAAGGCTGGTTGCCCAAGATATTCAAGATGAATGCTTGTCTAATCTCTTCTTCTATCTCTCCAGAGATGGAGGTGTGATATGTAGTGGAGGGATTAGCTGTTACTGTTGTTTAAATGTTTATTTCCTGAGGCCTGATCTACAGACTAATTCCTGCAATTTACAACATGATTTTGTGTTCCATCAGCAATGGAAATGGAAATGGAAAGTCATTATAGTAGGCTGGGACATAGGTGAATATTACTCTCATGCCTGCCTTCATTTTTCTCTGAGCTGAGCAACCATCTGGCATTTGTAGTCTGCCTTTTTGGGTCAGGTTTTCCAGCCTTCCAGTCACACTGGCACTCTCTTCTGCATTTACTACAATAGATACGTATTTTCCTTCAAATGTGATGACCAAAAATCCCCAAAAGAGTAAATGCACATAAACCTGGTTCAGTGTAAAGAAGCAGAGGGATGACTGCAGACCACTGATATAGCATCTATATACTTGTATCCAGATATATATTACCTGTATCATTCTTATCCTATGTTTATTTTGTGACCAGCTACCACTCCTAGATCTGCTTATCCTGCTAAATTGTCTTCATTACTTTTAAGATAATTAAGTTACTTTTAAAATCCCTTCTCCAGTTTATTGCTCCCTGTGAGAAAAGATGATCACTTCTCTTTTTCAGACGGTTTTTCAAAGCCCACGTGTCCTCTAGCTTACTGTCTACAAACTAGTGAATACAATCCCCTCAGCTGGGCTGTTAATAAAAATACTGAGCAGTAAAATATTGAACGCTGTCTTTATCCAAGCACTACTGCAGACTGATTTTTTATTATGTCAAGTATCCCAGTTTGGGCTGGGATAGAATTTTCTTCTAAAGTAGCTGTAGTAGACAAACATTCATGATGATGTGCTTTGGATTTGTGATACAGAGTGTGGATAGTACAGCAGTGTTTCAGCTGCTGTTGAGCAGTTCTTGCACAGAGCCAAGGACTTTTCTGCCTCTCATGCTGTCCTGCCAGTGAGAGCACTGGGTGTGTACAAGCAACTAGGATGGGAACAGAACCATGACAGCATTCCCAAACTGGCCAAAGGGATATTTCATACCACATGTCATGTTACTCAGCAATTAAAATGGGGAACGGGGAAGGAGGAAGCAGAAGATGTTCAGAGTGATGGAGTTCATCTTCTCAAAACATTGCTATGCATGTTGAGTCCTGCTTTCCTGGAAGTGGCGAAACATCTTGCTGCTGATGGGAACACTACTTGGATACCTTCTTTTGCTTTGTTCGTCCATGCAGCTTTGGCTTTATCTGGTAAACTGACCATTTCTACCTTTCCAGTTTCTTCCCCATCACATTGAGGGACTAAGTGAGTGGCTGAGTGGTGCTGAGCTGCCTTCTGGGGTTAAATGGGTTAAATCACAGCATACGGCAACCTTGATTCTACTCAATAACACATCTCTAAGAGGACACAAAGAAAGATGCCTCACTTTTGCCCCATATAGTTTAGTGCTTATTTCAGACATGGATTGTAGGAACAGATATTTCTCTATGAAGATAGGAGGCAAAGTTTAGTTGAGAGATGATTTATATTTGAGTTTTCAAGTTGGCTTTGGGTCTCACCAAACTCAGTGAAGACAGCTGGAATCTCTTCCTCATGAAGCAATATAACCAGGAATGTAACATTCACAGTCTGCCAGTGTATGGTGAGTCACGGGGCATTGTAAAGGGACAAAGCTTTTAAAGTGTCATGTCTTCACTTTCTTTTACTACTTTGTCAGTGAACCAAATCTTCCAGCAATAATTACACAGTCTGCTCATGACTAGCTGTTACCATGAGAATTTCATATGCATAATACAGGGCTTTATGTTCCCCGCTGATCCTGTGAATTCTTTTGATTCTTGAATTCATTCTTATTGCAACAGCCAGAGGTGGAAGGGCTCACATAAAAAGAGAAAAGGTGATAATGAAAGTGTCTGCATGTTCTACCAGCCAGAGATATGGCCTAAGACACAAATTTATTGCTGATTCTTTTAGCTGATGCTTTGTTATATAAGAAACCTCCAACTTTTTCAGGACTTGAAGTAGTTTGCTAGAGTTCATATCTTCTTTTAAGCAGAAATACCTGCATTTTCTCTCACTGTTGTAACAGAACACACCAATATGTAGAAAATGATCCTGTTTACCCAGTTAGTTTGAAGCTCTGTTGTTGATTTGACTGTGGAGTATATATTTCATTACAGAGAAACTGGACTTTTCCCAATTCAATATTAATTAAAGCTCAGTTTCCTATGGGTTACTGACTCATGTGTATCTTGCAAGTATCCAGATGTTCTTCTAGAATCTTGATTCTTGACATATGTTGATTTTTTTTTCCCCTCTGGTCTTATAATTAGGCATCCTTTGGAAACTTGTAGGCAAGATTTCTGTCCTTTAGATGGAAAACTGCATTGAAACTGGAACTGATGTTCTCCCTTTGGAAAACTATTTAGTGCCAGTACAGCTAATTGTATAACCTCCTTCCAGCTTACTCAGTGTAGTAGGAAGAGGCCTTTCAAAATATGTGAAGAATAAATAGGGCTCTGTCTAATCTTTTGTTTGCAGCAGTTCAGTTTTCTTTCGGCTCTACTGTAGATTGAGATAGCATGTGCTACTTTCAATGCAAAAATGGCAAGCAGTAGCTGAAGTACCCACTGGCAAAATGAAGTACTGCTCACACCTCTGGTTTCTTTCCTGACACTGAGTCCAGACAAGATTCATGTCAAAATCAGTGCAGTGTGAATGGAGCTTGTCTTTTTCGTTATGCTGATACAAACAAGTCCATTTTGACTTGATTGGAGGTCACCAGGCCCTCAACTCATTTGATCCACAGAGTGAACCTAAGCTATCATGGTACCAGTTCATTTCCAAAGAACTTTTTTTCTAGGGAGAGAACATTAAAGACAAAGGAACTTCTTTGAATCCAGTTAGTTTTTACCTATCACAATTTTTTTTTTTCCAGATGTGAACTCATCTTGCTCATTAATGCTATTGTTACTTTTCAGATGCTTATTTTTTGTGGGATTTGGGGTGTTGTTTGATTGGTTGTTCTTTTGCTAAAGTAGAAATGCTCCTACAGCATTAACGGTGTTACTCTGTTTCAGATAATCACTAATCCTAAGAGAAAAATACCAGCCTTAATTTTGACAGTGTTAGGCTCAGTGGGAGGAAGTCTGGGAGGTCATTTGGTCTGGCACTTTTAACATCATGGCCAGCTTTTAGGGCTGTTTCTGCACAACATTAACTTCTGAGATGATTTAATTGTATCTGTTGTTCTTTCAGGGTGTATTCAGTCCTCAGGCACATTATCTCAGACTTCTTGGAGACTATACTGCCATCTTCCTGCATACCTCTTCACAGCCTCTATTACAGAAGAGTCTGTGCACAGAGACATATTTTGCCTTCTTTTATGTGGGTTGCTCTGAAAGTAATGCCTCCTATTTATGTCCATGGAAAAGACAACAGATACAAAGAGCACAATAACACTATTTCACAGAGCAAATTCTCCACAAAGGACTATTTCTCAACATGCTCACCACCATTAGCAGTGCATTTCCACCAGTAATGAACAAGAATCTGGTGCCAATCTGCACCAGCAGAGGTAACCCATTTCACTGTTGCCACTGCTGATACGTACCACCCATGACATCACTGTGCTCACATCCACTGTTTGGTCTCCATAAATGTCTACTAAGTGCCAGTGAATGTCAGTGGGTGCCACTTTTTCCACGTGGAAGAATTCAGTGATGCACCTTTGCTTCATTCCCACTTCTGTGTTAGATGACATTCTGCCCCTCTGCTGCCATCTGTCATACAGAAGCAAAATGTAACAGATACTGGTGGAAAGGCCCAATTCTACTGCCACACCACCAATATCTGCTTTTGACATTAGTGGCCAACATCATAAAATAGGAGGCACTGCTTTCAGAGTAGTCTTCATATAAATAAATACTTCATTACAAACCTAGATGAAATATATTCTAGCCTAGCTTTGGATGTCTAATAGTCTAGTGTAGTCATCTCACTTCACTGCCAACAACAGTGCAGAATGCAACCAAATGAATCCAGCCCTTTATCAGGAGGGATGCTTGTAGCACAAAGGAGATGAATTGAGGTCTCTCAGAGAAGCAAAGAGGTTAATTCCCAGTCCTCCTCTCAGCTTTTTAGAGACAATTCTGGTCTGGACAGAGATGTAGAAGGCCTAGTGGGTCATCCACTAGCCAGTTTTTCTGAGGACATCTTTCAAGCCATCTCTGAAGACTTCTTGTGTGCTGTTAAATCACACTCTTGTCATCATGTGATGTGCTCTGTCTTCCTTTGCTACCTATTTGAGAGTGGCATCATCTGGCTGTACAAGGAGTTGTGGAAGTGAAAATAAGGCTGTGAAATCATATGATTAGGCAATTTTCTCCCAGTGATAAAAACTAAATTAAAAATAGATGTTAAACTGTTCAATTAATTAGAGTGCAATAATGTAGTCTGTTCCCGTGCTCTAATTTGTGCCATGTTGAAAGTAGCTGCGTTCTTCCCCCTCTGCCTCCTTCTAAATAAATCATATGCTTTCTGGATCAACTCATCCAATTATATCTTAATTGTTTCTAGGAGCAAACCTCAATACTACATTAATTGTCATACAAGCATTTGCTCACATAGGGCCAGATTCCCATTGGTGATATTTTAATTATTGTTACAGTGCAAACATGGAGTTCAACAACTCATTAACACTAGAGGGTGTAAAAAAGTTTTAACAGCAAACAAAAATCAAAAAGGGTGTATCCTGTGAGGATTTTGATAACCTCTTTGCATATTCCTTTATGATATTTCTGAAGAGGCTGGAAACCTGGATAAATCTTAGGAACCTGATGTGAATACCAACGATGCCTATGAGAAAGTATGTGACACCAGCAGCTCGAGAATGATGTTTGATATATGCTACATAAATATGTAATGCAAGACATAATCTGTGTAGTGAAGAGGAGGGCTTAACTCCTCGCTTTTTTTACAAGTAAGCTTATGAACTATATGGGGCCACACAGAGCTTACAAATAACATTTAGTCAAGTAGGCATGGACTAAAATCAGGATTTCAAAACACTGAAGAAGGCTATGACATTCTGACCTCACCATGACATTCAGTGAGGCTTATCCACCCACATCACTTTGGGACTGTTCAATCTCCGTTTTTTGCATGTATATTTTAGCATATGTTAATGCTCTATGTGGGTAGATTTGAGAGAGGTCAAGAGATGATTAAATCCACAGGCCTTAGTTATATTATAGTTTGTTAAACCTGGAACTTCGTTAGGTCTTCACACTTACTTTGATTGTAATGGTTACGTGATAATTTTTAAAATACTACCTCCTGTTTGACTGTACCCTTTTATGACAAAAAAATAAAAAGCTCATTTTGAGTCAAGCAAATTTTTAGGCTTGACACAGAACATTTCAGACTTCAGTTTTGAAAGCAAATAAATTAATGGGAAGAATTTTGGTAACAATTATCAATTAATAACATGAAATACAAATGTGATGTTTAGACAGTAGTGGTCAAAACGTGTTTTGTTTCCCTTGATCTTCCCTTCCACCCCTTTAAATAAAACCCTTTCTGATAAGCTACATTTTAGGTTGCTCTGCACTATAGATACAAGTTTCCTAAAAGCTATGGTTTACTAGATTTTGCATTTTCACTGTTGGGGTGGTAGAAAAGAGCTCTATGCATTTGAAGTGTGTTGACTATTGGCTAATAATAACTGCTGTGGTGAGAAATGAGCATTCGATTTACACCACATCCTTGCAGCTTGTCAAAACAACTCCCTTCATAGAGTCAGCAGCACCCATGTGAGCTCCTTAGGCCTGAGCAGTTCTATCTCTCACCATGCCTCAAATAAGCACTTGTCCCAGGGCCTAGGGGGCTGCTGGGTCAGCCACTGCTCCTCAGTGTTTCCTCTCTGCTTCAGGATCTTCCAGGGAACAAGAGTGCTCTGCACAGGACCCTATAGACCCTATACCCTAGCACAAGGACCAACATAGGGCTGCAAAGATGAAGAGACTAGATAATCTCTCCTATAAGGAAGGATTAAGAGAGCTGGGACTGTTCTGGCTAAAGAAGAGGATCACAGGGATCTTATTAATGTCTGTAGATACCTGCAAGCAGGATATAAAGAGGATAGGGCCAGGTTTTCTGTAGTGGTGCCCAATGCCAAGAGGCAATGGGAACAAACTGGCATATAAGAGGTTTCTTCTGAACATCAGGCTGCCCTTCTGTGCTGTCTAGGTTGTCCAGGTTGGCTGTGGGGTCTCCATCTCAGGAGATCTCCAAAGCCACCTGGACGTGGCCCAGATATCCTGTTCTGGGTGTCCCTATTGGAGATGGCGTTGGACCGGATAGACTCAGATGTCTTGCCAACCTCAGCCAGTCTGGGACTCCGTGATGCTGTCTGGCTCACTTTGCTTGTCTGGCAGCTCCCTGTCTAACAAAACTATGCATGTAATACGGTTCCCTCATCACCAGAGAGGTGATTATCTAAGATTAAGGCTGAATATGCCGTCATTTTCTGTTCAGTAAACTGCCAGCAGATCATCAGAAAGCAGAAAAGCAGTGAGAAAAAGGAGAGATGTGCTCCACAACATGCTGTCCAACCAGGAGGAAGGCACAGGATGATAACGAGGGACATCCTGAGCATCCTCGTGGCTGACCTGAGGAACCATGGAGGGAGCATCCACCCTGTGCTCCCACTCCTTTGTGTCATAGGAGCATAGAAATGGGTCCAGAAAAGTGAAATCCATGCCACAGAGCAGCCTGCTGTTGTAGAGCTTTCTGGACCAGAGGTGGAGTGCTGCCAATTCTGTTACCAGAACATTTCTGGGAGAAGAGTACAGCAAGAATGACAAATACTATATTAATCTCCAGGAGAAAAGACGAAAAAAAAACAACAACCAAACCAATCCAAACAAAAACAAAAATCACCCAAAGAATAAGGAATTTGTAAAGGGTAAGATTAGCAAACCATCCGAATTTATTCTCCTTTGGAAAACAAAACAAAACATAACAAAACAAAACTAAGGACATAAGCTTCTATCCTTCTCTAGCTGCAAAGACAACCTGAACTGTATCAACTAGAAGTGTAGACAGAGTCTTTGCATTTGCAGAGGGATGGAATAAACCAGCAGTACCTGCCCCATTTCTGTGCTGACTCCCATGCCAAAGGAGATCCATCTCATGCATTTTATCCAGTGTGAACAGAGGAACTACCACCATAGCTCCACTCGCTTGGAAGGAAACTGTGTAGGACTGCACCAACAATTAAAGCACACAAGCAGCCATATATTTTGCAAAGTAGCCTTTGGTTTGAGAGCTGTGGGTGCCTGCCTAACTCTACTGCAAGGGAGATGCTGATATCTCTCTGGCTCTTGACTGGTGTCTGCTGGGGAGCATAGAGGACCCAGTGGGTGGTGGCAAACCCAATGCCTCAGCTCAGCTCTCTACTTCATCAATATGTGTTTAAAGTGAGTCTGCTTAGTCGTTTGAAATAACTTCCCCATCCCATCTCCACAGGAAAATGAAAAATGTGAAGTACTCAAGTCCTGCTGAAGAGGCACAGCAGTATTGTGCAGGTTGGGCTCATTACAGTTTCTTCAAGGCCTATTCATGCTGAAGTAGGACTCCCTGCAGCATCTCAATTAGTAAACTAATGGAGACAATCTGGGCCTATTTTTCTGTTATTCACTGGCTGCTTTTTGCTACTGAGGTAGCACAAAGGAGCCTTATTTCAGGCAAGGATCTGATTTTTAAGGTCAATGCCAAAGATAAAACCTCTGATATTCAGAGTTTCTGCAGCCAAACACATAACAGAAAAGACTCCAGAAACTCAGCCAGGGACTTTTGAGAAGAGAAGCTAGAGGAACAGCACTGATGAGACTCTCTGTTGGCACAAAGCCCTCTGAACCGCTGTCTGCAAAGCCCAGAGGACATGACTCCCCCACAACAGGCAGAGTGGGTAAACCAGTCACAGTCACCGCTGAAGACACCAACATCAAGGTTTTCTTTGGGACTGTGTGTGAGACAGTGCCATATGTAACTTGACCTTTAAATCCTGTTTTTAAACTAAACATAAGTCCATACTTCGTATTAGTGATAGGTAGAGGCTGTTGGCATATAGCCCAATTGCACGAATGGACTTCACTTAGGCTACACGTATACATATGTATGGCTATATTTACATTTTGGTTAGACTATCTTTTTCCATCTTCCTTTCATATTTTTCATCCTGCTTCCCCTTCCTGCTCCCTTGCTGATACAGTGCTTTTCTAATACTTGTATTTGTCAGTTACAAAACAGGGACTCTTGGTAGTAGGTCTAAACAGAAAATCTTAGGTGCTTCGCTGTCATTTTCAAAACTGTCTTCACCTCTTGGGAAGTGTCTGAAGAGCCGCTGGAGAGGTGAATTAATGCACTTATCTTGGTCCTAATGAGAAACTCGTGTTACTGCAATAAGAAGTGAGAATAAATAGTTGGAGGCTTTTTTTTTTTTTTAATTGAGATCTCTGTTAATTTTTCCTACCTCCGTTTTGAGGGTTTATGAAACGTCATCAAATCTTCCAGCTCTGCAACACTGTCCCACCACCACAGGTATGAATCAAAACATGACTGATCTTCTGCAGTGGTTAAGGCTTCATATTTCAAACTGTACAAAGTCCTGCTTCAAGAACAAGTGCTAATCGTGATGCAATTACACAAAAATTATTACAGGAGACCCAAAATTAATTATAGTTATTGACTGGAAAGAAACTTTCTGTTGTTTTTCACAGCTAACACTATTATTCACTCTAGTGGCAAAGACCACTAGACAGTAGCATAAAAAGATAATTATAGCATTGCTGTTCACAAGCAAAAGATCTTATGCTTGACTTCTAATTGTATCCATTCCTCACTTTTGTCTCTGTTCAGAATCTTTTATTTACACTGTTTTGCCTACCCAAGTAACTTATTTATATTTGATAGGATATTTTTACTGTTGCCACTAGAGGTCTATTCACCACTACAAATATCAAAGAAAGAGGCAAGGAATATGTTTTCTTTGGATTTTAGTTCCTTTAATTATTCAGAGTTGGTTACTGGAATAAGGAACTGGAGTAGCATGGCTGTGGAAGCCTCAGAGTAAAGGACAGAAAGCACTACTGTTTTTAAACGGCATATACAATTTTGTCTTACTAATGTCATCCTTTTCATTTGGTAAATGGCGTTTTTTTGTGTGTTTTTTACTTCATTCTTCCAGCAAAGAGCAGTTGTTTGCTATGCCTCTCACGCAGCTACCAGACAAGATAAGTGTGTAAATAAAATGTTATTCTGTGGAAAAGGAAAGGCAATTGGTTCCATGTTCCCCAGATTTGCCCCCAGGAGGACTCAGTCAGTTACCTCTGATGTCAGCAGGATCAGTGTGAGCTCAGGTGGGAGCAGAGTTCGGTCTTCCTTTCCAAAGCTCGCTCCCTCCCTCCTTCATTCTCTCTTTCATTGCCAGAGTCCATGAGAATGATGCCCTCATCTGGCTTATTTGTTCATCCCTTGTGAAGTGCAGCCACTTCTTCCCATTCTATATGCCAGGGTTTATATGAGGTTTCTAACATTTTTCACACTTTGTCTGACAGGAAATGCAAGTTTTCTTGCTGATTATCTAAAGAGCGTCTCTGATCAGCTCAGGAGGGAAGGAATGATGCTCCTCTCTAAATGTGGGGTTTGCTAAAAGGCTCAACCCTGACTTCAGGGCTAGCAAGCTTACTGCTGCTAATCAGTAGTAAACTTTCTGCTGACTTCATGAGACCACAGCCAGGCTGAAACCCACAGCAGTCTAAAATCCCCCCCTTTATGTTCTTTGGATTCATTTTTCAAAAGGATCAGAATTAGAAGGCACTTACTGAACATTTTTCTCAGGCCAGTTTAAAAGTTGTCCTGCTTGTGCTTCTCTGCAGGTCTGGCTCTCATACTGTCCCCAACACACTGCTCACCCCACGCAGGCTCCAGGCCTTCCTGCACACCCTGGATCTCCTCCAGCCATCCCAGCATGACCTTGGATACATAGATCATCCTGTCATGCAGGTCAAGGCTGTAGGAACCATGCCTTAGTGGAAATGGCCCAGCTCTCTGATCCTCTGCCTACAAATGGGACTAGGAGGAACGTCATCTGGGCCAAGGGCATGCTGCCCTGGATTGACAAAACAACAGTGCAGGCCTGGATGGGAAACTTGGGGTCCAGACACCAGGAATATCTGGTTTGCTTTGTTTTAATCTCTGTTGCCTTTGATTCACTTCTGTTTTCAGAATCCTTAGCATTTGTATAGCAATTGAGCAGTCACTGGAGTGCCTTGGCTGGAGGCTCAAAGCTCTCGTGTTAGGTCAGTCCTGTGCTGCCCAGGTGGCAGCTCCTGGTGCCAAACACCTGGATTTAGTGATATGCATTACCAGTCCTCAACCCTGGAGCCTTTTCAGGTCTGGAGAAGATGGTGGTTCAGCAGCAGCCTCAGCCCCATCCGTCTTATTGCACTCTGCTCAGCCTGCACCAAAACTACCCCCCACATAAACACATGCCTTTCTTGTCTCATGAGCTGTAAAAGCTTGGGAAAACTCTGCTTGGCAAAGGAACTCACTTTAGCCAAGCTGCCTGCCAAGTACATAAATCTCAGGACATTTAACCCTTTGGAGTACCCATGTGTCCTAATGATTCAACTGACTGAATGTCTGAAAGGATTGGTGGGAATTTTACAAATAAACGTCCAATTTTTCTCTTTCCCTGACAGTGATGACTAGCAGTGAAGCTGAGCAAAGGTAGATAAGTGATGGCCTCTTTTTGCAGTTCACCAAGGTGTACAAATGGCAGAATCTGCAGTAGGAAAGTATCAGAACCCTGAGATAAGAGATCCCAGTCATTAGGACTTTACACAGAAACCATTTTGGAATAGGGAGATGGAGCAGATGAATCATCCCTGACAACTGGTGATGTCCAAACTATAACTGAAAGGTATTAGGCAAAAACTTCTTCCCTGCCTCATTTCAGGATGGTGACCCACATTCATAGTTGGTTTTCTGGTGTCACAAGGCTTTTTTTTTTTTTTTTTTTTTTCCTTTTCCTTTTTTTTCCTGCATTCTTTTACTGTTTGAGCTCAAAAGAACTTGAAAGAAAATCATGTTCTCCTTATGGCAGCATCACCTCAAGGTCCCAGACAGCACCATGAGATCACCAAAATGGGTCCCTTACACACTTAAACTAAGAAACATCTCCTGCCCTGAAGTGCTTTTGATCTAAAGCAGGGTTTATCAGTCCTATTAAGCTAGCCTGTCTTACCTTACAGCCACTTACTGGTTTTAGAGCCTTCATCACAGCACAGATCTTCAAGGGTGGGCAGAAAGATACTTTTCATTATGCTCCCTGTTCCCAACGTACTGGAGAAATGCAAAACTACATAGGGCATGCAAATAGAGGTTAGGGCAATTCATAATTTCCAGAAGATGAAGAGAACATCATTTTTCTTTCCTTAACTCTTCACAACCTCCGAACTCACAATATGATTCCACAGAGCCTATGAGCTGCTGAGCATGTGTCTGTGGGGAACCCCTGTAAGCACAAGGCTAGCTATAGCTGACCCCTTGACAGCTCTTTTTTTTTTTTTCTTGATACATCTTTGAGCCTCGTTGGCTTTGCTCTTGGCCAGAGCTGGCCTGCACATCAAGGTAGGTCTTGCATTCTGTCCAAGATCGACAAGAAAGGTGAAGGTCTGCACACTCACACAGGCAAGTGAAATGCCAAAACCACTCCACCCCCTTGTCCCCCTCTCCTCCCCCCTGCACTGCCTTGAGCTGTGCCATTAATCAGTGCCTTGAAGGCTTTCTGAGTTCTGGAGGGAAGGACAGGTGATTTTCCTTATCAAGAGCGATAAGCTTCTTTGAATTCATGTTACAAAGAAGCTCAGTAGGAATAAAACAGTGAAAGGGTCACATTGCCACTCCATGTGAATTGCAGTGGTGGGTGGTAGCCGGGGGGGAGAAAGCAGGGTGATTTTGTTTTGCATCCAGAGGTTTAGAAAAATACTGCTGGCCTTGATGCTGAAGCTGTTTACTGTTTCTAGGCTTGACAGCATATTATTAACTACAGTAGCTGTGTACCACCATCTGTGTTGCTCTGAGCTACTCAGTCTGTGAGTTTCAGGCCTTCTTGTGTTGGCTTTTAATGTTCGTTTATTTTTGTAGGAAAAGATTGTAAAACTCCTGGTTTGGTTAAAGATACAGAATTGTCATGCCAAAAGCAGAAATTGAAGCACAGATTTTCTTTCCTTTCTGTTAATAGCCTCTTAATATCCTATGTCCATTTTCTTTTGAGTGCTTACTGCTTTCAATAATGATTTCTGGGCAAAACAAATACAAGATGGAAAACATAAACAAGATGACAGAAACAGGTCCTGGGAGGATCTGAGGGCAGCTCATCAGCTAGCATGTACTAGTCTAGTAAGTGCTACCAGTTGTTTCTCTTCATAATCATCTGAATTTATATTTTCAATCTCTTCCTCTGCAACTAATAGGACTAGAATTTTTGTTTTTATCTCTCTTTCTTTCTGGACAGACTGTTCTCTTTAGAGTGGCTGAAAGAGTGCTAGTAGAGAGATCAGTTATACTTTGCAGAGGCTCGAAATTAAGGTGGAAAAACTGGGAATATAATCACTATGCTCAAATCATTTGTCTGGTTCTTCATTCTAGACCAGCACAATCCTCACTTGCGCTGAGGATCTCTTTGGCCCAACGCCAGGACAAGAGGAGGCAGAAATCAGGTGCACTGGAGCTGACTTGCTGAATTCCAGGACAAAACTTACAGCAATTCATCTGCAGAATTCTCCCTTGTGGGTGTCAGCTCCCTACTGTCTCCATCAACACAGCAGAACAACATGTGCAGTTGTTCTGTGTGTTTCATGCTGTCTCAGCACAATCTCAGCCACCCATGTGTGATTGTGTTGCTTTTGCAAAAGGGAAGAGAAACTTCCATGACTGAATATATTTACTGGTTTACAAAATACAGACAAAAGAAGCACAGCACTGACTTTTACAATCCAGGCTTTTTGCTGTGGCTGTTGTGAAGAATTGCCCTTCTAGCCTCTGCATTACAAGGGATTTAACTCTCTGCACCTCCAAGGGCACTCCCAGCTCCAAATCCAGGGCAGGGATCTGGGGTCCTTCTGGGAAGGCATGTTGTTTGTACTATTTAATATGTAACAGCTCCCACTGGGAGCTGGGGCTGTTATGCATTTTTTTCTTAATATCACGAACAATGAAATACAATGAGCCAGCTGATAACTGTCATTACAGCAGCCCTAGATAACTGTGGTGGACATAGGTGTTTTTACTTGGCAAAATTTTGGAGAAAAGAATTGTTTGTTAGAGTTGAAGAAACAAAACTGTAAAGCTTTTCATGGTTTGCACTGGTAAGATTAAGAATGAGAACTGAAAACTGACTTTATACAGAAAATTAGATATTTTGCTTCAAAACCAACATTTTGATAATTAAAACCACGCTGCCTCTGGCAAAATGGAGTAACTTCTAAAAAATACTCTCTTGTTTATTAAACTGCTTTTCACAAAGAAAAGGAAATGATAATGGAGAAAACCTTTTATCTGTAGTTTTTCTGTTGCTGCTCTCCACTGGAAAGGAAGAATGCACCCGAGCCACTTCTGGGCGAATCCCAATTCACAGTGCGTTAGTGATGCCCTGTGCTGTGTGCTGAAGATAAACTGGGTCTGCTGGTTAGGGCAGCTCACATTCTGCCTTGCTGGTTCTGGTCAGTAAGGGAGGTACAGCCCATCGCTGCCACACGATCTGAGGAAGAACATTCACCAGTGGCTCAGACGCTGTGGCACTGTGAGTGGCAATGCCTCAGCGCCAGCCCTCAGCACCACTGCCCTGCAGGGAGATGGAGGCTGCATGCCTCCTTGGGAGGAACCTCACAGCCTCACTTGAGGCATGGAAGAGCCTGCAGGCAAGGCCATAGCTGCTCACAGCCTCCTGGGATTTGTCAGAGAGGTGAAACTGGGAGGGCTAGGCTGTTCCAGATGCTTCTCTTCACCAGGGAGAGATACTCAGGCATGTGCTGTTATTTTTGGCCTGGGCAAGCAGTTTCTGAAATGGCTTTTGAGAGCAAAGAAAGAGAGAGATGGTCTCCGCGCTCCACAGCTGACTAGATGAAGTGCGATGTGCTGGAATGAGCAAGGAATGTGAGTAGGAAAGCAGAGCAACATCACGGGGCATTCTGCATTTAGGCACTGTGGTGCTATCCTTACCTTTTGGGGAGGAGTACTTTTTAATAAGGTATCAGCATGGATACAAACGTGGCTGCTGTTGCCTCCTCAAAAAGCTAGCAGAAGTGAAACCTGGAAATGTGTTTCAAGAATCACAGAGATACTGAGGAGACAACTCAGCGGTATTATCTCTATTTGATAAGCAGAGCATAGCAAACCAGGGAAACTGTGTGTTTTTCACAGCATAGTCTACAAGGAGACATCTGCTGCTCTAGACAGAGCTCAGATGTTTTAAACATTATTTTCAAAGCAACAGCGGTAAAAATATTTGTGCTGGTGGGTGATAGAAGCCACAGGCATTAATGCAGCTGCCATCACTGCTGTGCTGCTTGTGAGTCACCTTTAAATACCAGTGTAATTATATGTGAGAAACATGTTCTGCAGTCTCTGCAGTCTTGGTGCTTCGGAGACTGTTTCTGAATGGCAACTCCAAGCCCAGAGGAACTGATGTCATTGCATCCTGGGCTTAGGTGAGTGCAAAATGCTTCTCCAGCTCTTTATGTCCAGGCCACAATGTTCATCTCCATCCTTGGAGGGAAATACTAATTACCTCAAAAAAAAAAAAAAAGTTTGGAACAGGGAAACTATCACACATTTAAATCCAGCTCTCTTTTTGTCCTGAAGTCAGAGGAAGACTTCCTAGAAGGATTGATAACCAAGCCCTTGCCCCTTCTAGCACAGCATGAGAAAGCTCACCATTGCTCAGGATGGATTAAGAGATGAGGATCCATCCCCACACAAAACAAGTAGAGCAGCTCTGGGACTGCTATAAAAGCAGTGTGTTCTGTGGATGCAACACTATCCAGAGTGTGGGGTCGGTAGGGCAGAGAAGGGCTTGTTTTGCTTTAGCTGTCAAACTAAGCCTAGTGAATGGTTCTAAATAGAATAGCCCATTTATATATTTGCCCTCTGTGTTTTCAGATCTTCAGGGTGCTTGCTGAAGTTTCTTATGAAATCCAACAACTCATGGATATAGTGACTTTCAAGCAAATACCAGATACCTCAGGTTTTGCAATTAAATTAAGTTAGAAAAAATGGACTCTGTGCTGTTACACACATTGAAAGATCTCTTAAATATGTAGCATAAATTTTTCAGTGCACTAGCTTCACACTTCCCTCAGTCTAGACAAGCCTTCTCTTTGGTTTTCCCACCATATCATCAGAAATTCCACATCTCAAGAACAGCAATGCCACAGAAAACTCCTCAACAACTTGCAAAATGCACCTTCCATCTCATGGAAGAGAGACTTTCCCCTTTGTAAATGATTTTTGGAGAAGTACACAGCTTCCTCAGCAAGCACTGAACATTTACCACAGGAACAGATACTACAGAAAGAATGAGACTTAGAAATGAGGGCCACTGGTGCATGTCTGCTCAGTGATTTGATTTTGCTGTTGTTTTTTTCTTTTTCTTTTAAATAACCACTGACATAAAAATATGCATCACAAAGAAAACTGGGCAGAAGGGAGAGAAGGGAGAAGAAAGCCAGTTCTTTGCTACTCCTGAGGAACAAAAGGGATGTCAGCAGCTTCCTGCAGCAGAGCGCCAGCTTCATCTGCATGCTGCTGTGCTCCTCTGCTTTTGTTGCACGTATAGTTTGCCAACCTTTGTTGGTTTAAGTGATGGGAAAGGTATGTTCTTATTACATGCACTCAGACACTGTGGAAAATGTGATAGCTCTCAGAATAGATCTCTGCCAGTGCAAAAAAAAAAAAAAAAAAAAAAAAAAAATGACAGCATAAGCCCTATATTTTATTCTTGCTTTGACAAATATACCCTTTAAGCTCTTGCTGTCCACTTTGATGCTGGGCTGATGCTCCCTACTCAAAACCACTTCAAAGCTCCCACTCTGACAGCTTGTGCTAGCACAATGCATCCCTCCCTAATACAGCTGAAATGCCCTGGTGCAATGTGCAAGCAGATGTGATATAAGCACCCCTTCCTTGGGTTGAGGACAGAAGATTTAGACACAAAGATAAAAGCAAACGAGACCCAATCACAGCATTTCTGTAGCAGCAACATAGAATCATAGAATCCTTAGAGTGGAAAGGAAGCTTTAAAGGTCACTTACTCCAACTCCCCTGCAATGAACAGAGACATTCATGGATAGATCAGGTTGCCCAGTACCTAATCCAGCCTCACCTTGAAACTCTGCAGGGATGGGGCATCAACCACACCTCTGGGCAACCTGTTTCAGTACCTCATCACCCTCACTGTAAAAGACTTAACTTAAACAGACCCTCTTTAAGCTTGAAACTATTTCCCCTTGTTCTAACACCACAAACCCTGCTAAAGAGTCTGTTCCCTTCCTTCCTGTAGCTCTTCTTTAGATATTGAAAGGCCACTAACAGATCACCTCGGAGCCTTCTCTTCTCCAGGCTGAACAGCCCCAGCTCTCTCAGCCCATCTTAATAGGAGAGGTGTTCCATCCCTTGGATCATTTTTGTGGCCCTCCTCTGGATGCTCTCCAACAGGTCCATGTCTCTGCTGTGCTGAGGACCACAGATTTGGATGAAGTACTCCAAGTGAGGCCTCACCAACATAGAGAAGACAGGCACGATCACCTCCCTTGCCTTCTGACCACGCTTCTTTTGTTGCAGCCCAGTATATGGTTGGCTTTCTGGGCTGTGAGGGCACATTGCTGGCTCATGTCCAGCTGCCACCCACCAGTACCTCCAGGTCTTTTTCAACAAGGCTGTGCTCAATCTTTCTCCCTCAGTTTCTGAAACCAAATGTAGGCTCAGGGCTCCACGGTTCTAAGGCTCAGAGCATATATGATACAATGAAGTCCCACATTCTCTAGAGGCAAGAGGAAGGACAGCAGAAAGTAGCGGATGGGAGCACTCTTGGGGCAGGTAATTTAGACACGTCAAAGTTAAACAGCTGGCTTAGTTTTACACAGGAAAACAACAGCAAAAAATAAATAAATAAATAAAAAATAAAAAATCCAAGAAACAACTAGGCAGAGTCAGAAGCTGAGCTGGGGTAGTTTTTTAAGTGTAAAATATTGTGCCTGCAATATCTGGATTGTCACCGTACAGTACTTAATAGCACAGAAATTACTGCTACTGTATTTCATCTGAGCATTCATTCAAAATTTTGTTTTATCACATTACTCATAATTTATCTCACAGAATCACAGAACCACAGAGGTTGGAAGGGACCTCTGGTGATCACAAAGCCCAGTCCTCTGCAAAAGTAGGCTTCCAACAGTAGTTTGCACAGGAAAGCAAGAGCAAACATGCTGTAGTGATATGAGTGCTTGGTATAAAAATCAAGTGTGACACAGAGATTGCCACCAATCTGTACCACAACCAAACAGAACAGGCAAAAAAGTGTCTCTGGGTTTCAGAAAATAAAAACGGTTCATGGAAGATTATTGTAGGGTTATTGTGAAGGTAATAAACAGGTGCAATTTTTATTTTCCCAAATATATCACCATTACATAGGAAAACTACTGAATGATGAAGGGTGATGGAGGCCCAGGGGGGGCGCAAATACATGCAGCAATGGGTTGTGAAGTCACTGACCAAAGGAGTGGTAGCTGTCAGTGATAGAAGACTGTGATCTCACTGATCCTCATGTATATATTTGGGCACCAGCAAAGACAACGTGGACTCATAACTGGACTGCAATTGAGCACTGAAAAACACCTTCATTAGATTGTTCTATGTGGCTGCTGGTGGCAGTTCTTGATGCCCATCCCACAGCATCTCCAGCCTGGCTCTGCCTGGCTCAGGCAGCCGTGACTCCACAGGGTGCACCTGCAACAGTGGAACTGAGCAGTGTGGGAATACGGCCCTGGTACACCAATGGGGAGCAGAAGGTGGCAGGGTTTTCTGCTGAGGGACCGGACATTGCTGCTGTCTGCCCCAAGGACAGCAAGTGACCACGGCCTCTCTCTCTCTCATTGCAGTTTGTGACACCTCCTGTGGCTGCAGTGCCATCTCCTGTGGCTTCCCAACCTCATCTCTCCCCAGCCCACTGCAGAGCCCAGGGTCACGGAGGTGCCATCAAACAGGACTTGCCCCATCTATGGGCACAGTTGGATCATGTCACCTATGTGACACCGTCTCCACCACCTTTGCTATGGTTATGTGCTGTGATGAGCAAAGAAGAAGCTGAGTTGTACCTTATGTGCCCACAATTGGGCAGAGCATAGCTCGGGGGCAGGAAGGCTAACACTGAGCTCTCAGTCTGCCTCCGAGAGAAAATAACAATTAAAAAATGAAAGAAAAAGTCTCTGTTATGGACAAGACAGTTGCTGTCCCTGCCCATGCTATTTTCTCCTTCTGGTCCTGGGGAAGGCCACGGAATCCTGTGTTTATTTCCACGATCGGAAGCCAGCCAGTCTTGACTGTGATAATAAAAGACTCGTGGGCCCCAACAAACAAAAGATGGACCTCATGTTATTCTAATAATAGTCCAGTCACCAGGATTCTCTTATTCTGACAGGTCTGTGCCACAAATAATTAACTCATCTGCAAAAAAGATTCAATTTTGCTGCTGCTTTTGTTGCTACTGTAAGGAAATAATGAACCCAGATCCAAGGCTCCCTCAGTCTGTCTTCATAGGAGAGGTGCTCCAGCCCCCTGACCATTTCCACTGTCTCCTTTGGGCCCACTCCAACAGCTCTACATCTTTCTTGTGCTGGGGGCCCCAGGCCTGGATGCAGCACTGCAGACGAGGCCTCACAAGGGCTCCCTCTCCCTGCTGCCATCCCTCCGTTGATGCAGCCTGGGATTCAGGCCTTCTGGGCTGTAAGTGCACGCTGCTGGCTCACGCCCTGTTTTTTTTTGTCCACCACAACTCCCAAGCCCTTTTCTACAGGGCTGCTCTCAATAAGATTTCCCAGTCTGTAGGCACATCTGGAATTGCCTCGATCAAAGTTCTGTGTTGAGAATACTTGTTTTCTCAGCTCATGGCAGCCACTGCCTATTTTGTGTTACATAACTGTCAGTTGCCACTACAACTGCTCCAACTGCCTTTATTAGGCATCTAGTCATTGATTTTTCTCTGATGCTACCTAAAGCCTTCAGAGCCACTTGCTGCCCATAGATATTGCGAAAATGTTGCCACAGTTCAGCCTGTCATGGCAAAGGCATAGAGTTGGGAACCCAAAACAACCTATTTCCCACCTTTCTTCACACCAGGAGTATTTACTTCATGAAGAAGTCAAGCCACTGCACCTCCAGTCAATCAGTAGAACACTTAGCAGCTTCACATCTATGGTCTTTTGTCACAGAATGCCTGTTACCTGCTGTTTTGGGAAGAGATCTCTGGAAGGTCTGCTGTCAAGAGCAGGGTGATGAAAACACTACCTGCACAGATTATGCAGCAGGTAACAGAATGGTAGGGGTTGGAAGGGACATCAAGAGATCACCTGGTTCAACCCCTCTGCTAGAGCAGGTCTCTAGAATAAGTTACAAAGGAGAGCATGCAGGTGGGTTTGGAATATTTTCAGAGAAGACTCCAAAGCCAATCTGGGCAGCTTATTCCAGTGTTGTCACACTCACAGTGAAGAAGTTTTTTCATCATGTTCATGTGGAACTTCCTGTGTTCCAGTTTGCACTCATTAACCCCTGTCCTGTTACTAAGCACAGCTGAAAAGACCTTGGCACAACCACTTGACACCCACCTTTTAGCTATTTTTGGTGTTTATAAGCACTGGAAAGATCCTTGCTCAGCCTTCTCGTCTGGAGGCTAAACTCCCACATCTCTCAGCCTTTGCTTATACAGGAGACGCTCCACTTCCCTCATCATCTTGGTGGCCCTCTGCTGGACTCAGTGTAGTGAAGTTCCCTTTCTTGAACTGGGGAACTTAGGGCATTTTGTGGCCACATCCAGGCCTTGCCTGAATGTTTTCACCTCTCCATTACTATTCTGGATTGCAGGCTGGAGACAAGATTATAGAGACACATCTGAAACACACCACCTGCTTTACAGAACTTAGAGTCTAAAAAGAGACAGGAGAGATTAATAGAAGTTAAAAGCAGACGAGGCAGATGAAGTGACTTGCCAAATGTCACCCGTCAGACAAAAAGCCTCATAAATGCAAATGAAGAAGGTAGACCAGTGAAGTAAATGGCATCGTACTGGAGTTCTTCTCACTTAGACCTGGCAGCCTTTTAAAAGCCAAGGTTTCTGCTTGTTGTCTTAATTCAAGAAGGACAGCCCTGGCAGTCAATGAAAAACACTCTTGGACCTTCTTAAAAGTTGACAATGTGTGTCAAAGATACGGCTGTAAAAGATATGGAAAAATTATGTGGGGAATCAGAACATGGGTCTAATTTTGCCCTTCACTATTATGCTACAAAACAGAAAATTTTCCTGACACATCCATGAGTGTTAGGTCACCAGCACCACTCTACACCTCTCGCACAGGTTTGTTACTCACAGCTTATCTTTGGCTGGCCCCTGTGAGCAGCCACCAGGCCTGGCTGTGCAGAGGCAATGTGTTGGCTTCAGACTCAGTGGTTGCTTCCAGCATGGAGCTGCTCCCAGCACAGAGCTTCTTCCAGCATGGAGCTGCTGGGTGGCCCAGCCAAGGCCACGTCCCCACCATTTCCCTGGCCAGGACAAGTTCTGCATGCTGCATGCACTTCCACACCTGGCACCATGTGGGCATCAACGTGGCCAGCTCTCACCATGCAATGTGGTGCCAGTGTGCGGATGCAGCACTGCTGTGCTCCTTGGAGCTCTGAGGTTAAAGTAAAAAAAGGAAAAAAAAACCAACCCTCTGTTCTGAGAATGGGATGGTGCCCAACAGATGTGATGAAAGAAATTAAGTGGTGCTAATTTGTTGATCGCTTACACTGCCATGAACATGCCTAATACCAAATTTATAACCTGGCTACTCCCCAGCTGAAAAATCACAGTACTTGGAAGAGGAAGGCCCCTTAAGAGTGCTGCTGTGTACTCAGCTGCTTTTTCAGCAGCCGTGACCCACCTCCATGCCTTTGTTTAAGATGTCTCTCTTCCTTTCCTGCTCCACTTAATGAGTGCCTCATGCAGGAAATGAAGCACATAGATGCAAAAATGTGGTGGCAGCAGGGCAAAGAGCAATGACTGCGTCTCCTGAAGGATGCTCAGGGTAGAGAGGTGCCGCCAGCTGCCTGCCCGCTGCCTGCAGAGCAGGAGCAGAAGAGGACTCAGGAGGATGCAAGGACTGTGGTAGTGAACCGCAAGAATGAGTCTGCCAGGGGGATGAAGCAGCAGAGATTTGTTCCCCTGGTGTGCCTGTGGGCTTCAGACTGGACTCTCTGGACTATAATGATCCCATGTTCCATGCTTCAAAATAAATAGGGAAAAAGAGAAATCTCCAAATCTTGCAGTGCTCCATTTATAAGGGGACAACAGCATCCTGTTAATGTTTCCCTTTTGCTAAAAAAAAAAAAAAAAAAAAAATTACTATGAGCTCTTATTACAACAGCGCATTTAAAAAAAAAAAAAAAAAAAAAAAAGTCGTTGCCTAAATACAGCAAAGGGAATCATTTATGGGAACTGCTGTAAGTATGGAGGGAAGCTTTTTGCTGAACTTACCACTGGGAGAATTGGTATGGTATGAGCATTACTCTTTCTTATCAGCATCAGCAACTCCAGCAACCAAGTATGAAAATTAAGAACTCAAAGATTTCTGCCAGCAGAGACTTGGCTTGCTTGTGAATGGGACAAGAGGACACCAAAATTCATGACCTCCAGCACCAGTTTGATGTTAAATGCATGCACATGAAGGAAGGTGTTGCTAATAGTCCACAGTAAGAAACAATGCTGAATTACACTGGCTGAGAATAGACTGTTACAGAGTTTGAGCTTATTTTACTTTTCCCTGCCTCCACTCCAGAGAAAAAAAAAGATCATCTCTTGCACCTATGCTGGCTCTTGTCCTTCTCTTCCAGGCTGGCTCTGCTGAGATGCCAGCAGAGATCATGCAATCACGTTTCTCTCCCTGCGCATCCTGCTGCCTGCAGGGTGCCAAGTTCTGGCTGACAGACTGGACCAGGCTGTGTCAAGGAATAAGCAGCCTGCCTGAAAACTAAGCAAAAAAGATCAGCATTTGGCCCTGAACAAGGAAATAAAAAGTGTTATGATGTGTGAATGTTAGAGCTGATCCAAGTTTTCACATTCTGAAATCCTGAAGGGAATTTTTATCCTGATTTCAAGGAAAAGGATTATTCTTCAAAAATGATATCAGTTTCTTGCCACTTCATAGGCAACCTAATTACTGTGTTGTGCAGATGAGAAGGTCGGCATACTCTACCAAATGTCAGCATGGGTCTGGATTACATGTAGGTGGTGGTTCTGGTGCTTTACCAAGACCAAAGCAGGAGCAGGGGTCATGTTCACAGCCATCACCACTGAGATATATAAGCTGCTCAGAAGCAGTTGTCAGCAGAAAGCTCCGAGGACAGTTTGATCTCCCAAGATTTCCTCTACCTGGTATGCTGGCAGTTGTGCAATACAGCACTTCACTCAGTTACTGGAAGGCTTTCAGGAATTTCCACAGGAAAAAAAAAGAAAAAGAAAAAGAAAAATAATCAGGAGGCCAATCCCTGTAGCTGAACTACAGCAAAAATGACAGAGGAAAGTGTGGAGGACTCACATCTGGCATTCACCAAGCTGTCCCTGCAAAGGTCTGTAGAGGTGATGTGACTGCGTCTGCATGGCTGAAGGCAAGACATGTGTTGGAGGCCTTGCCAGTGCGCATGTTGCACTTGGATGCATGCAGTGGCTAACATGGAACAGTGCAGAACCCTGTCCACCCCAGCTCCTGGTGCTAAACTGCAGGAAAGGAGCAGGATCCTGAGCTTCTAAACACTGGAAGGAGAACTATTGAGAAGTATCCCTATCCAGTTCATCAACAGCTGCCAACGCTGCTGTGCCAACAAAAAGTAGATTGACAAGAGTACAAAATGGAGAAGATTATTAAGATAGTGAAGAGGGTATTAAGATGTCCTCACTTAAAAAGCTTTCTGGAACTCCACAAAGGGCCCTTTGCCTGAAATCACTGTATTCAGCTGTTACTTTTTCACAGGCACTAAAATGGAGAAATCAACTGCAAAAATAGCAATGGTTAAAGGTCAAAAGGAGACGCTGTGGAGGCGGACTAGAGTTAATTCTCTTGCAGCACAGTACATCCTATGAATGAGTCTCCTACCAAAAATAAGTGCAGACATCCAGCGCAGGAAAACATTGCAATACACCTGGGCACCTATGCTTATCCAAGGACATTTGCTCCAGTTGCTATTGCCCTTGAAGCTGAGAGTGGGTTAGAGAAGGCCTCTACTTTCCCGTGCTGAGAGGCAGATGGTTGTGAGCAACTGAGCTGAAGGGGCCTTAAGAATACCTTCAAGGTATTGATTCTGGGCTGGCAGCTGCCATCTCCCAGAGAACAGCAATGCCTGGCACTCTGGTTCTATGGCAGAGCTAGCAGAGACCAGATTCCTCAAAAATCTATGCCAGGGAATAAGAGACATCCAGGCATCCCCACAGTGAGTGGCTCCATCAGAGACAGCAGGGAGTCAATTGTTAATTCAACTTGAGCATTAAATGGCTAGCATTTTGTAGAAGAAGTAAACAAGTAAGAAAAACAACGGGGACAGCTCGGTGATCCTGTGCTGGATAATGAACACCCACTCTCACAGATAAATGGTAAATACTCTGAAAATCCAAGGCCTGCCAGTTTTATTTTGACCTCGCAGATTCAGGCTATAGAGCATGGTAGCTTCAGGTGCATAAGATAGCAAAAGAGAAGAGCTCTTACTGAAGCAATGAAAATAAATGGCACATGGCACAACAGTTATAGCTTTATCCCATTATAGCACTGATCCTAGAGAAATGGCATGGCAGGTTCCTCCTTGACTGCCAGAAAGAAAAGCCTGCAGAAATCATGTCCATAACAGTGGACAATTCTTGTACTCTATCCAGCTGTCCAAAAAGCTACAGCTGTCCAAAACAGGAGACATCTTATTAATTAATTAATTAATTAATTATTCTTTATGCTGAGCCATCAATATACCAAACTGAATCCAGCCAAGGTTCTAATATCATGAAGATTCTCATGATGTGATCATTTTTCATTCTCACACTTTTTTCTTTTTTTTTTCTTCTTCTTCTTTTTTTTTTTTTTTAAGGCAGGCTCATGGGATTGTCAATATTGCTCACATAATGAGTGCCATACATCAGCTGCTCAGCACCAGCTGTCAGTGTGCATGCTCTTTCCACAGCATTTTGTAGCAAATGAAATAGCTGACTTCTTTTTTTTTTGCTGACAGAAGGTACTTGGCACTACCTTGCTTTTACTTCAGGTAAAGGCATCTGAACAGGTCATTAACACAGAGCATGGCAACCAGTAGCTTTGGGCTAATATACCACAGAGTAAATGGAAATTTGTCCCAGTTTCCTTTTTTAGGACCTTTGCCAGATGAACCAAGCATTGCTGTGTTAATTAATGTTTCTCTCATGTTTTGGAGAATTTCTCTGTAACAGTAAGGGCTGAAGCTGGATACCCCTGCAGGGGGCAGGAAGGTACCGTCCACATTGCGGGACAAGATCAACGTGTATGCCTGTGCCACTCTGCTCATGGTCACGGTTTTAGCTTTGTCTGACATTAACCACACTGGATTGGCAATGGTGGCAGCTGAGACAAGAAGGGTATCCCCTTCTCCTGCCCCTTCCATATTAAGAAGAAACATCTAATAGCAAGCAGCACCCCAACCTGCTCCCAGCAAAGAATGGGGATAGGGCACCCAGCAGAGTCTGCACATTTTCTGATTAAGACAACAGTATTATGCAAGCGCAGCAGGGAGAGTTAAGGATGAAATCTGAAGCCCTGGTTATGATTATCCAGGTGTGTCACAGTAACCAAAGTGTGCTCATCCCCTCAGCACTTCTGCACTCATGGCAAAAACCTGCTGAATCTTCATTGCTGGCTACTGTTCGAGGAGTGATTCAATCTAAAAGCACAGTCTTCGATAGCTATGAAAAGTTCTGCTGAATGTGTTTGTTTGAATATTGTGAAATATCATTTTATTACCATTGACTTGTGGTTAGAAAGTAATACCACACAATTTATTCTGGGGTGCCTCAGCTTAATCTGTCGCCAAAACTGGCTGGACAGATGTGACTTCCAGATTTGCACCTGTAGAAGTGAAACCAGATTCGGTCCAAGCCAGAATAGATGTGCTGCAGAGTTAGAGCTGCACTTGCTGCACAGGGAAACCAGCATTTCAGTGCAATTCTGGATGTTGCAGGGTATGAACACCAGTACAGTCCAACTGGATAACGACAGGGTTAGATCTCAGAATATAGTATTTGGCCAGTGATATTTTATTTAAAACCTTGTTTGTTTGTTTGTTTTTACTATAGAAAAGAAAGTACAGTGGGCAGAGAAGCTTTTCTAGTTTTGAAATCTGAACCTCTTTAAAACTCATATCACATCCAGAGATCCAGAGTAACCATGTCTTGCTGCACTAAAATGCCATGAATTATTTGCTGTCTGCTCACCTGGACTTCTCACAGAATATAAATAGATTTTCTTACTGTCTGTTGCCCAGAACAACCTCTCTGTTGATTTATCTACTTCTCCCCAAAGGGGGATTCAAAGACTCCTCAGGTCAATACCGCCTCCCTGTCCTACAGGTCAGGACACAAATGGAATGTAGCTAACCCTCACCAGCCTGACAAGAGTCCCTGTTCTTTCAGCTGTGACCTATTAGCTCTCTGAGGCTTTGAGCCTTACAACACTGGGAAGCTGGAATCAGCTTTCTACAGATTTTAATACGCTAGATCAGGAGAATAAAGGAAACCTAGACCAAAACAGTACACTTGTGCTCTGAACTTCATTTCTTTGCTGTCTGATTTGTATCTGAACCTCTTTTAGCTGATTAGTCTGGAAAATGAAGTGGCTGAAGAAAACATGCAGAACTCAGTTAAACCTGGAAGAAGTAAAATGTGAATGACAAAGAAACCACGAAGGAAACCTGCACACTGTGCAACTGGAGCACACTGTCAAGAATTTTAGGTGCCAGGACCCCTTGTTTTCTGCTAGGGCAGTCCTTCAGCGTCTACACCTGTGTGTCCTGAAGTTGCAGCACCATCTGAAGGCACTTGCCCAGACTGTCCTTGAGCAGCAGTGCCCCATTGCTTGCATACCCCACCAGCTCTGCCATTCAGGACAGGAACTAGCTGCAGGGTATGCTATGCCCTGTTCCTATTCCTGCCTGCAAGCTCATTTTTTGGGCAGCCTATGGGCTATTCTTGGCCTTCTCTAATGACTATCTCAAGCACAGTCAGGTGACATTGAGGTTGGACTCACTGTGACACTGCGGTCTGTGTAGGTGCACCCAAGAACAGTCTCCCATGTCCTGCACCTTTCAGCACACACAGTTCTTTCTACGATCAACAAATGAAACAGCAAAATTCTGGCATGATGTCCTCAGGACACGCTCAGCAAGATCTTAAAATCATGATATTGCTGGAGTTGGAAGGGACCTTAAGAGATCAATGCTAAAGGAGATTCTCTACCATAACGTCACGGAGGTAGGCGTCCATACGGGTCTTGAATATCTCCACAGAAGGTGAATCCATAACGTCTCTGGGCAGCCTGTTCCAGTGCTCCATCATCCTTACCATAAAGAAGTTCTTCTATATGTCTGTATGGAACTTCCCGTGCTCAAGTTTTAGGCCATTGTTTCTTCTCCTATCATTACACACCATGCAGAAGAGCCTGGCCTCATCCATTTGCTTCCCACTTCTCTTCAGATATTTATAAAGTTATCAGATCCCCTCTCAGACTTCTTTTGCCCAGTCTGAACAGACTCAGGTTACTCAGCCTTTCTTCATGTGAGAGATGCTCCAGGACCAGCAAAGATGTGAAACACTTCTGTCAGCCAAGGTGTGTGATGGCAAGAACTGGGCCTCTGCTGGTAGACCATTTCATTCTATTGCGTTCATCCCCATGCCATAGTTTCAGACAGGAGAGATAAAACACATACCTTAATTATTACACAATAATAGGATCCATGTTAAGGATAATCAGTGAAACAGTGGTCAATAAAGCAGAGAACGCTATGAAATTACAGAAACATATCTGTTTCCCTTTTCTCAGTGGACAGGAGCTGGGTTCCAAGTGTTGAAGAGGAGCAGGGTACTCAGCACAAACTCAGGTGGTTCTGGTCCCGGCGTCCCTAGAGGTCCTCCATACCCAAGTATTCCCTCAGGTAAAGCTGTGTCATCCCCTCTTTGGGTCTAGGTGGACTAGGTTGATGAAAAGAACGGCATCTTCCAGACCACGAGATCTTTACTGGCTCATTGATTCATATCAGCAAGAGGCTGAAAAGTATCCTCATGTAAGTTCAGTATGCTATTTCCATCAATTATACATTTTTCGTCACATCTGCTCACCTGTCCTTCAGCTAACAAAAATTACATCCTTAAGAATGGTGTAGTAGCACAGTGGAAGTCAAACATGGGCTTCCTCTATCAACCCAGCTCCAACAGGCTAGATGCACCAGCACAGAAAATACTCAGCCTAGTTGAAGATGCTGGCAGAAGTGGCCATGGTTCATCTATCCAGCTTAGGCTTTCCTGTCAAAGTATTAAAATCAATTAGACAAGATCTCATACCTCATACATTGCCAGTTTCCATTTGAAAGGAGCACTGAATTTTGCTTCATTGATCCTTGTCTGTACATTTGATAGAGTGTACATTTCACTTAGTATTTTGTAGTTCTAATTTGCTGTTTCCAGAGTTCTCAAATTCCACAGTCACTGCACATTCTGCAGGTGTAAACCTAAGATTTTTTGACTGATACTAAATGATTACATCATCTGAAGACCTGCCCTTTAAAGCTGGTCTTCTCAGCATTGCTCTTTTAGGTGTATCTGCTTCTGTTCTTAAAATACTGTTGGAATCAATAAAATTCCTTCACATTGGTAAGATTTCACTTTTTCCTAACATCAAAATTAAGATGTGATATCTGATGAAAGGCGAGACCTGATATTTGTTACATGAGAAAGATACCTATTTTAAATGTCAATTCCTAATATCTTTACTATCTATCACTTGGACAACTGCATTCTCTTACTTTTGCTCTCATGTAAAGGTCAAAGTGTCCTAATGAATACAAGATCTCTACAAATAGTAGGAGCTAACACTCTGCATGACTAAATGCCTGACAGAAACAACACATCAGTTACAGCAGATCCAGACATAGCAGCAGAGTTTATAAACACCCTGGGTCAGATTTTTTTATACGGCTGTCTGCAGGCAGCATGCCTGAAGGGCAGAAGAAGTGGCATAAATGGCTTTTCACCGTCGTCTCACACTGTATCTTCCCCCCAGCTTTATCTTGGAACTCATCTTATCTGAAAAGCAATAGCACTTACGACATTAAAAGCATGTGTGCATCACACAGCAGTCTTGAACTCACCAACAGTTGTTGCTTTAAAAAAAATACCTTATAAAATCTGTTCAATGGCAGCAGAAATGACAAAAGAAAATGAAAAGCTCATGCTTGTTTTAATCTTCACTAAATTCATGGTTCAGAAGAGACATAAGGGATGCCAGAATCAGTATTATTAGGGTGCTTTTTGTTTTATGGCACTATTTGGAACAGTTTAATCGGGAAAGCTGAACATTAAATTGCATTACAGACAGCTTCCAAGAACAACTTTTTGTTTAAGGCTGTAAAAGGCAAAAATAATCTGCCTTCTTCTCTTGATCAAAGACCCAGCATAAAAAGCATCAGGAGGACTTTAAATGCCAGTTCCTGTACTCCCAATGTGTGTATCTTGGACTGTTTCCAGTATGGGAGCAAGATGGATTCTTATTTTTATTTTCTTTTTTAAATGGAAGAAAGCTGCCAAAATACATAAGGAGAAGGATTAGAGCCAGTTGCTTTTTGTTGGTTCTTGTGTGGGAATGTTGCCAGGCAAAGCCTTATGCTGAATTCCCAGGGAATTTCACTTTCAAAAGCCAGCTTCTGGATTTCCCTCATTTGGGAAGCTCTCTCTGAAAGGGATATTCATACCTAGCCATTGACTCAATGCAGAATTGTTGTGCTGGCAAATTGGCTGTTAGCTATTCAGACGTTGGTCTACATAGCAGGCTTTGCTGATTTTTTTCTCTGGGTTGTGACAACTTGTGAGCCGGGCACGTTTCAAAAGCAAAATTGCAGAGCACCCTGGGTAATCCAAAGAGTACTCTCACAAAAGCAGGAAGACAGCATTGCTCTTGGTATCAATAGCTGCAAACACTGAATCTCCAGAGTCGCTTGCCAAAGCTGAACAGTGACCACAGACACATTATCTCTGTCTTCTTGGAGCCTGTGATAATATTGCAGCTGTTATCCTATAAAGGGACAGAGACCTATCTTTTCCTATTAAACTACCTCATGCCAATCACTCTGGCTGCCCAGAATGTCTGCGAGGTGGGGGAGAAAGGAGTATTTTTTTAAGGAATTTGCATCTTCTCAAAATCTTCTTGTTTTTTTTTGTGCAAACAGAAGTGAAAGACGTGAAAAATCAGACAAAATACGCAATTCTGTGAGTTGATTTCAGGTTGACAGTGGTTTTGTCAACTTAAAAAACCCCCCAGGGAGTAACTACATTTAGTAATTTTTGCATGTCAAGGAGACATAAAGAGATCTTGAGAGATTTCCTTGAGATTTTGCAGTTAAATCCTGCAGGATTAAGGATTAGACAAGGACTCAGAGTTCTGGACTTCCAAGCAGTGCAACATATTTTTTACGATTCATTTTACATGATTATGGATAAATTAATTCATACCTCTATTTCTGCCTGTAAAATGAGTGTAAATAACATGTGTGTTCCAAGGGCATATTCTTCAGCTGAATGAAGATGCTCAGATGCTGCAGCAGTAAGGAAAACAACAACAACAAAAAAAAGCAAAGAAATATTGCACAGAAAAATGAAGCAACCTATCAGACATTTCAGTTGTTTTTAGCAGATAGAGAGAAAGCAAGAGCACACGCCACAAGACATTCACCATCAGCCTGCAAACACTGACTTTGAAATAAATTATTTCTCAGTTCAGTAGCACGAGGCATTATTAGCTTTGTAATACACTAAGTCCAAACGTTCTTACTACTGCTGAACACTGATGATGAAATGTAGCACTTTTAAAGTTAGCAGTAATCATTTGCAATACAGTAAGCAGATGGAGACCCCATCAGAAATCAATGTCTCATTGTAAGAGGTCCTATGTGTCTAGACAGTCAGAGACAGTCCCAGCCTTTGAAACGATTACGGGCTGAATAGACAAGAGAGACAAAAAAAAATGTGGAGAAGAAGCCAGCAGACCATAAACGAAGTGTTGTGCTCAGGTTCCCAGCGCTGGTCCCTGGTGAACCAGAGATGAGGACGTGCCGGGGGGTGCTGTAGCTGAGTGCCTTGCACACTACCTCCCACTTAGGGCCTGAAGTAAGGACTGCTAAAGGGCTCCTGCTGCCAGTGAGAATAACAATAAAAGAAAGATAACTAGATCAGCCAAGAATTCTGCAGCTGAGGGGATATTTACCAGCTGTCTGCAGGAGGGAGTCATTTTTCTCTGCACTGACGGATGTGCACATAATCACCTTCTGAAGGTGCAAAATGAGATTTCTGACTCCCATCTAGATCTACCTAGAGATTACATTAAATCCAATGGTTTTCGTACCTGCACCTGAATAACTGTAATAAGCAAAAATCAATTAATCTATGCACTCACACACAAGAACTGAAGGCACAAAGGACCTGTTATAACGAGGTCTTGATCAGATAAAGCTTCTGTGAAAGTGGCCTGCATGACCTCCAAAATTTTTGTCAATTTTAACCATCTTCATAATGGTGTTCTCATTAAATTTATGATATGTGGTTTGACAGGGAAAAGCGCATCATTGCCACTATCCCACTGGATATTGGAGATTCCACGTAGGCAAACACTGTTCTATTTCATTTGATCATGGAATGACTTGTCTGTAAATTCACCCAGTGCACTTTGTTTCAACGCTTCCTTACCTAGCTTCTTGTCGAGGTCAATAGGATTTAACACTGGCTACATCAAATTTGGTTTTAATATTTGTGCTTTGGCTATGACTTTTTTTTCTTTTTCAGTTATTTTTTGGTTAGCATCTTATACTGAAGTTTTGAGAAAAAACAAAGTTCTGGCAGTCCTGTCAACCCTGGTAAAGACAGTTATGAAACAACAAACATCAGTAATATTCCCAAAAATACAACTTGAACTAACCTTGCTGGTCCAGGACCTTTGTAGTGTAATCAACATGAGTGCACAATGAAAAATCTGTCTTCTGAGCCAGGAATAATTCCTGGCAAAGAACATGCCATTACATGTGTGAATGGCACCTACAGATGCAGGACGCAGGAAGGATGTGAGTGAATTATAGCATCTTTTTCTTCATTAAAGCACAGAATGCCTCCAGTGACTCAGTTTTCTCATAAAGAAGTCTCCAGTGTGATGAATCACTGAATGGCTGTTGGCAGTATCAAAGAGTGTAAAGGAGGCTGCTTGGCATGCATATGATTGATTTAACAGTTCTACCCCAAAACTGTAAAAGACAATCACATCAGTGCTGATGCTGAGCATGCACAAACATTTGCTGAAAGCTTTGCTTAGCAGAATGTATTGTAGAGGCATCATGATTTGTTTTCTAAACACAACACTGGGCCATTAACGTATGTTCCTGATATGCTCAGCTGCTGTGGTTCAGACTGTAGGATAGTTACTCACGTTTCAGGCCAAAACTTTTTTAAAAATCACTAATTTTCTAACAGTTCCAACATCTGAGCTATATGTACATTAAATAAAACCTGTTATAGACACATTCAAAACAAAACAAAACAAAACAAAACAGTGTTCTGTCTTGCTGAGGCTTTTTTTCTTTTTTTTTTTTTAAACTTGCAAACAGATAACAAATGTCTAAATTCTAGGAGATGAACAAAGGAAAAGAGACACATTTTTCTTATTAGTAGGAGGATCCTAGTTATGAATGAAGAGTCCGTTTTTCTAAGTATATATCATATATTTAACTGTATGCTTCAATCCAACTATATACTAAATAATAAGGTTTTCTTGATTGGGAAGAAAAACACATGGTTCTCACACACATTCATTGTCCTCTTATCAGTGTGTGCATATGTCTGTGTCATACAAAAACAACCTGTGAGTCACTCTGCTTATAAATTGTTTAATATCAGGGACTCTTGATGCTATTTTATATCACATTGCAAATTCTGTTCTCATTGTTGTGTTTGCTTGTCTCCTCTGCGACCTTTTGTCTCTGGATTCAGCTAGAGTCCCCTGGGAGGTGACAGAAGGAAAAAAAATCTTTAACTTGGCTAGATTTAACAGTGGAGGTCATTAAATCCTGGTGATCAGCTATTCAATTACAGTCCATTTAATCACACAGCAGCAAAATAATAGGCAACAACTCAAGGCAAACTAATTGTTCCAATCTGAAACTCAGCAGGACAACAAGGGAGCTACGAATGAGGTGGTGATGGATTTTGAACATCTCAAAGGTCTGATGTGGGGGACTTGTGACAAGACGCCCAATGGCAATCCAGGAAGGGTTCTCTCTTCAATCACATCAAAAGACGTGAAAATGCTGGGGGCAGAAAAATGTCTTGAGAAAGAAGAGGGAAAAGTTACTTTCAGGAAGGGGAGAGGAGAAAGAGAGGACTCTTTAGAAGCCTCTAACATAAACCTAAAGTTCCTTGTGCAACCAGGGTAAAGGCCAATGCATATAGACTGCTTTTGTTGTCACTGTTTTATTTATTCTGTGTTTCTTGCATCAGCCAAAAAGTAATTAGGCTTATTGGAACCAGTGTGTGTCCTGGGAGACCCTGAACAGACAGCTCAGAGAGCTCCTGTGCTTGGAGCTCTGGGAAGATGAGTTGGCTGGGCATACAATCAGCCCTGGATGCTTGATGCTGGCCTCTGAGGCTCTTTTGCCACAAAAGTTTCAATGGCGAGGTATTTCCAAGAGGCAGAAGCAGAGCCTGTAATGACATTCTGTGTGGATCAAAAAATATTACAGCAATTTGTTCTAGAAAGGGCCTCAAAGCCCACCCATTCCCAGCCAGCTGATCCTTCTGACTAAAGACTTTTTTCCTTTTGTGTAGTCTAAATCTACCCTGTTTCAGTTCAAAACTGTCACTCCTTTTCCTGTTTCTTTAAGATCTTGTAAAAATGCCTCTGCAGCTTCCCTGCAGCTACTTCCTTAGCTACTAGGAAGGAAGCAGATCTCCCTGGAGCCTTCTCTTCTCCAGAGTGAACAAACCAAGCTCTCTCAGCCTTCCTTCATGGAGAGAAATGTTCCCACTCTCTGATAATGTGATAATCCCACCCTCTGATAATCTGGACCTGCTCCAGCATTTCCACATCTTCATTGTGCTGGGTGCCCCAGGTGTGGATGCAAAACTCCAGGAAGGACCTGATGAGGGCAGAGCACAGGGGACGGTCTCCTCCCTGTCCCTGCTACCACCCCTCCTTTGAAGCAGCCCAGATACTGTTGGTCTTCCAGGCTGTGAGTGCACACTGCTGGCTCACGTTCTTATTCATCCACCAGAACACCTAACTCCTTTTCTGCAGAGCAGCTCTCAGTCTATTCTCTTCCCAGCTTTTGTGCTTGGGATTGCCCCAGCCTAGGTGAACCTTGCATTGTACACTGACACAGCCTACTGTGACTAAAGGCAGTGGTTGGGTAAGCATCTGCAGTTTTTTGGCAGCACAGTCTTTTCCTATATATAAGATAAATACACTAATGCTGTCAGGTGAACCCCCTCAACTGGCTCCACTGCATCTCAAATAAGCAAATGTTATTCACTTATGCAAAATAATAGCAATAATAGATGTTACCTGGATATTATTATAATTCAAGTTGGAAACTCACATGCTCCTCACTAAGACCTTAAAATCAGGATACCTGCCAAAGGTTTGAGAGAGAGTATTTTGAGGACTGAATTTCCCAGAACTGAGTTACAGACGCTTGCCTTGCTCTTTTCATGTGGTAGCACAAAAGCTTTCAGAAATGCAGAGACAAATGTATCAAAAGTTTAAAACCAGAAATTATTCAACTGAGAGCTATGAAGAGGTTATTACATTGCATCCTATAAGGCATAAGCTGAGTAGCTGCAAGTACCAGAAACAAAATCTTTATCATTAGGGTGTTTTTCACCTTCTTTGGAACAGAAGACAAGTTATTGCCAGAAGCCAAAGTTTGAACATTGTGAACAGATCATTCAAAGTAGGAATTTCAGTGTTTTGATGAACAAGGAACTCTTTCTCTTGAGCACCTAATGTGGTCTGTAGCAGAGGGGCACAGGACTGAGAGAGATGCAAGGCATGAAATACAGTTGAAGGCAAAGGGATGAGCATGTATTTGTGTTGGCCCAAGTGTTCCCTAGTGATAACAGAGAGCTTTCCAATCAGATTGCTTGTTTCTCCAAATTCTTCCACTACAATTACATTACAATTTTCATTGTAATCCTGTCTCAGGAAACTAAGAGGATTATAGAAAGTTACAGAAACGTCCAGGTTGGAGGACGACTCCAGAGATCTCCTTGTTCAACCTTCTGTGGAAAGCCATGCCTTGGATTAAGCTATCCAAGCTGTATCAAACTGACTCTTGAGTATTTTCAAAGTTAAGTCCACGACTTTTCTGGGCTCCGATGTCTAACTGTTCTTACAACAATCTTTTTCTTTTATATTCTATTTCTTCAATCTATTTCTTTTATATTTTTCCATTTTTGGTTATTTATAATTATTATAATTTATAACTTATATATATAAGTTTCCCCTTAAGGAAACAGGATGACACCCTGAGGAGGTGTCTCAATTTTTGGTCCCTAATTCAATCCTTGTCCTCTATTGTTCTATATACATCACTACTGCTCAGCATAGCTGGGGCTGGTCTTACTCAGGAGGACTGCACTGAGGAAGACACTGACACTAAATACTCTTCTTTTTTTTTCACTGTGAGCATTTTAAATTAACCTTCCAGTCCCATATAGCAGCTTCATAGACCTACAGCTTCCTTGTACTTGCTACATATGCACTGGAGTCTTTCTTCCTATGATACCTTTTGCTAGATCAAGCTTCAGCTGATCTTTCACATTTCTAACAGCATCTATGTGGCATTTCTGTATTTATTTGTGTGAGCCTTGTCTTTGGTATATTTTTCATACTCTTTTTCTGCATGGAAGCTCTCCCCGTAACTCACTGTTGAGGAGGCTGTTTTCTTTTTACAACTGTTCTTTTCTTCTGATAAAGGGTGTGGACCCCTCTAATGACTTGCAAAGGCTCTCTCTGACAGCCTTCTCATATTTGTGAGCTCCTTACGAAACACCGAATTGATTTCCCAGCAAGTATCGGGACAACTGAAGGATGTGCACCTGCCTGCACGTACCACGTGCTTCAACTGCTGCTGATGACATGAAGCATCTTCTTACAAAGGGATAGTTTTCTCACAAAAGGCATAGGAGCAGAGCCTGCCTTGGATGCCTGCGCAGGATTTGCTGCTAGTCTGCATGCTATTCCCGGAGAAAGCTGAAGTAAGGAGGCAAAGTTGAGAGCCGATTATTACCACATAAAATAGACCCAATCCAAAACTATGGCAGCAGGTGAGCACTCAGGACCTGAAAATGTGCAGGAGGACCTGGAAATGTGCAGCAGATAAAGATTATTTTCACTTACAATTTATGTAGGAGAATAGGATGACTCGGAACTAAAGCTACTAGCTGAAGGAATAGAGAATGTCTTTTAATTACCATTTACTTTGTACTGCTGACACTGCAAGAGACAGTAAAAACTGACTGAACCCTGCCTTCTAAGCTGAGTCATAGCCAGGCTGCACTGCCTCCATGACAAAGAAAGAAGTCGGGGACTAAAGTACAATTTGGTTGCAAGCAAGTCTCACCTTTGTTTGACCCTCCCTACCATTTTGCTGACTTTCATGAAGGCAAAAAAAGAGCCCACAGATGAAATGTGCTAGGAAACTCCACTGATTCTGCAGAAGAATTGGCAATCTGGGTATGAAAACCCTCCAGCTCACAGAAATGTGAGCTGTCGGCGGTTCATCCAAACAGGAATTCTGACTGAGCAAAAGGAAATGTTATGTGCCCTGCAGCAGGGAGGGACAGTACAGAGGGAGACATCTACCTGCTCTTAGGTTGTTAAACTCTTGTCCCAAAGAGCTGGCCAGCTAGCAGGAGACTGCAAGCCCTCCCCAAGGACTCATGCACTTGGAATGGTTTGGATGGACCACTGGCTTCCAGTCGTATAAATTGGGAATTCTAACACACTCTGGATATCAAAGGAGTATTAAACTTTATTTTTTCCAGTTGTTGGTTTCATTTACCTCAGTGATGGAGTAACCATGAAATGAGCATGTCAGTGACATGAGTAATTAAAAAAAACAAAGATTTTAGAAATGTCTTTCAAGACCGAGTATTGTTTGTGTTTTTGGAAAGTTATGAAAACATGCAACAGTATAGATATGCAATAATGGAATATTATTAATAACTGATATATTAAATATTTGTTTACTAAGAATGCAATAAATTTCATATTCTACTCTTCTGAAAACCTGCTGTTTACCAACGTGGAAACCTTAGTGAAAGAGAATTACGTATAAAGAATTAGAATAATTACAAAGAGTGGAGTTAAGAAAAAAAGAGAATTAGAATTTCTATTGGATGTAATTTTTAACAATGTTGAAAACAATCAAAGAGAAGTGCTTGAGGTAAAGATGGTGATACATAAGTTCTGTCCAAAACCTAAGCAATACTTCAAGAAATGCTTATTGAGAATATATGCCACTGATGGATATATGAATTTCCTACCATATTTTGAAGCAAAATTGAGCTGACATAAGCAAAAGGAAATGATACTAAAATTTACAGTCAGTAGATTCACCAAAGCATATTTCCATCGAGGGACAAATCTTCATGGTCATTCTTTACAGTCAGTTTCCTTAGAGATTTTGTAGCTCTAATTAGAAAAGCCCTGAAAGAAGATGAGTGTGTGAAAAGATAACCTTAAAAAAAAAAAATCTCAAAAACTGTAGCATAGTACCACTTAGATTCTCATCCTTTAATATGCTGTCTTAGACAATCATTCAACCCAAAGCTGCTTGATCAACATCTTCTGGCACTTTTATCCCTCGGAGAAAATTCAAAGTCTTTGAAACAAAAACATCTGAATTTGTGATGAGAATGGAACTGCTTGATCAGCATCACCTAATCCTTTTTTTTTTTCTTTTTTTTTTTTAGTGAAGCTCTTTGCTAGGAAAGATCTGTAGCAGATTCCTTAATAACTAGCAGACATACTGATTTTTACTTTCTAGGTGGGTGAAATCACCACTGGTGGTTGCTACTTCAGCTCACTCTTGCATTGCAAGTGGGACTGTACTATGAAAGTCCCACTAATAGCTTTAAGTCTAAAATACTCAGCCAGTCTTTTCTCGTGCTTGAATCAGGGATTTTCCAAGTGGTAAGGAAACTTTAGTATAGCAACCTGACAAATCTCATAGGTAATATTGTTTGATCAGAGAACAAATGAAAATTACATACCCAATATTTAGGTCCAGCTCAAGAAATTTATGATTAAGAATGATTCCCATTGTCAGAAAAGTTAGCTTGTTATGTGTTTTATGGACCCAATGGATTTAACTTTTTAAACTTCTGATATCTAATTAATTGTCTATTGTTACTGTTGACATGTCACAAAACAGGCATTTGAGTCCTGAAGCTGACTTGTTAGAATAGCATGGTTGACAGAAAGTTGACTCAAATAAAATCTGAAGATATTTCACTTTTGAGTGTTCTAACTTGAAAGTGGAGAATGAGTTATATATATTCCAAGGATTTAATTGATGCAAGAGGATGTATACCTCAATACTCCTTTACTTGAGGACTATTACAACTGCATTAAAAAATGCCCTCTATCAAAAATGAGTTCTACGAAACTGAAAGAATTTTGGGCCCCCTCACGTAACACGTAACTTTGCATTCCTTTGGTTAGAGGTTAAAGTAATAAAAAAGAGTAGAAGGAGAAGGAGGAGAAGAAGAGGAAAGAATGTAATTTAGTACTCCTTGTTGTATTTGACACCTGTTATAGATGTTCCTCCTAAGGGAACTGGCACAAGCATCCTTCTGTGAAGATCGGTGTCTGCAGATTAGGCACAGCCAGCCAGCTGTCTTTTGCCATCCTGGAAATGAAAGTGCAAATGGATTTTAGTAAGTGCTGAAGTGAGAATTACAATTCCTTTCCCATAACAAAGGATAGAAATTAGAATCAACTAAAATAAAGATATGATGAAATAAATTAATTTCTTACAGCTTATATAATCAAAATAGGCTTTCATATTAGCAACTTTATTTCATTTATATTTATATTTATTTTATTTATATTGATTTATAAGCAGTAGTTTTGATCTGGGCATTCATAAGTTACTGTATTCTATATGTATATGAACTGACCACTGGGAAACCTAACATGAGGAAACAAGAAGTCACAAGTTTCAAAACATGTGATTGACAGCTGCTATGTTACCTACATCAGAATCCATAACAGCTGACACACTGAATTTAATTGGAGTAACAACGTTCATTTAATAACGAACTTGAGAAATAAGATTCAAATTGATGAATAAAACTTAGCCTTCCATGAAAGCAGTATAAGATAAATTCTTATATTTACTATATATAGACTGAAGAAAAAAATTAAAATTCACATATTGTTGGGCTCATAAACTTCTAAATTAATAAGAGATGATAGTTTTCTAAAATAATCCTGTTTGCATCTTTTTTAATTGAAAATATCAAACAAAAAAAGAATCTGTGCAGAATCTAGAGTATGAAGGAAGATGACCTTTTCTAAAGCTTAGATGCCATCTGCTGGATGGGTAAAAAGAACGCAATGGGCCTGAGGCATCTAAGTGGTAATTCTGTCTTATGGAAATCTGAGGATGGACTATCCCCTAAATTGCTGGTACCTAAATGATAATAACATCAGATTTAGGGGAAAAAAAAAACCAAAACACCCTTCTTGTTACTGGAGAGATCACCAGAAATTGAAAGAATGAGGAATAAAAGAAGATGTAAAACTGCAAAGGGACAGCATTTAGAAAGGGAACATCCATTTCAGGAAAGACAAAAAGGCAAACCAAATCCACGTATTTTGAAAAAACGCTTGTCCAGCAAAACACATTTCAAGGTAGTCTTTCAGTTTGGGCTCTAAACCTAGCACTTGAGTCTTGCTTTATGCAAGAATACTAAGCTCTTGAGAGACATAAAGAAGAAACTTGATCGTAAATACAAGATTATTTATTTTTTAATTGTAAAGTACTGACAAATGAGTTGTTAGAGATTAAAAAATTACTGAAGTTTATATCCTTTGAAGGCACAAAAGAAGAAGATTTTTAATTTAACTGGATTCCAGATGTCTGCTGCCTGCAAATTTGAGTTTACATGCTGACAAGCTTTAAATACAGCAACCTGTGCAAAAGTAATAAGCATTTGGGATACTGCCACTTCCAACAGTAAATGGTCACCTGGGGGAGAAAAATGAGTCTGCAGTAAGTGAACAGAGAGATTTAGGAGTTTTCTTACTAAAGCAGCAATCAGATATCTGAGAAATGTGCTCTTAGCATGACCTAAATGCTAAACCAAACACAGTAAATATTTGCTTATTAAAATGGACAAAATAATCAGTTATCATATTAAAATCACATTCTTACTGCATAGGTGACCAACACTGACTTATCTGGATTGCCCTTTGCTTTTTTTTTCCCCAGTTTGAAGTTAAGAGCAGCATTTGTCCTGCTGGAAATCTCTGATGAGACCACAACATTGCTTGAGCCATGGCAACCAGCTGTAGCTGCTCTGCATGACTACTGTGCTGAACAGCTACAACTGAAAACTCTTGTGCTTCCATGATCAGGGCACACACGGACATGTCTTTTCAGCGTGTGTAAGTGATTTGCTGCAGCTTGAGTGCACCAGGTGGCCTTTGTACATGTTGAAGTGTGTAACTGACATGTACTGTCAGTGATGCCTCAGCTGGAAATACGAAGCCCTGCCTCTTGTAAGAAGCACACTGCAGAGGGTTATTGCTAGTTTTGCTCTTTTGCCTCTCAGTATGAAATGCCATTGATTGTGCACTAGTACAGTTGCACTACCAGCTTCACCCCATGTACACCAATCTACCCACCACTGCTCCCTCATGTTAAGTGAATCTTCTCCCTTTGTGCTCTTATAGCAGCCATGCAACAGCAGTGAGGAGAAAAAATAATTCATAATTACTGGTACCTCCTGAACTTTCAGCTTCTCTTTTCAGTGTAGGCTCACCTGGACAGCATGATCTCACCACTGCTTCTTACTTGGTTTAGCTTTGCTTGCTTTTCCTTATTTCAAGTTTGCCACTGATGTCAACATGTTTCTGGTCAACTTTACAGCTCTGAAGTCTTTCTCACCATCCTCTCTCCCAGCAAACCAGTTATCCCTTTCAGTCCTCTCACACTCCTAACAATCTTATTTGTGACTCTTGCTGCAGCAAGTGTTGCTTTAACCACCAGTATCTTTAATTAGACATGCAAGTGAGAACCACAGAGATCCTGAAATGGGATAGTAGCTTGATCTGTCCTCTCCTTGATTTTAGAAAACACCATTTAAGCAAGAAAGCACAGACAAATCCAGCAGCACCTAATTTGATTTTCCTCTTCACTGAACTTGTCTTCTGACAAATCATTAGTGGATGATTGTTATTTCTTGTTCTCAGTGTTAGTAATTGAATTTGCTTCTTCTATTTAATTAAAAAAAAATATTTTGAAGTTAATTTTAAGTAACTGCAACTTTGAAGATCTATTGAGCTCTCACCACAATACCACAGAGAAATCAAATCACAAACAGTCCCTGATGGGCTGTGCTGGGCAGAACCAGCAGCAGGCTGCTGGATGCCTGCTATGACACCCTGCCCATGGTCTGAACTATCTCCTTTGCTGCCAATGAAATGCCAGTGAGAAACCAATTGTTTCACAGTTAACAAGGGAAAACATGCTGTTAAATCCCAAGAAACGGTGGCGTTTTTTTTATTTTGTTTTGTTTTGTTTTTCCTCTGTATTTGTTTCTACTGATAGTCATGCAAAATTAGAGTCAATTTCACATCTCACATACACTGCAATTCCACACTGCATAGGACAGAGCCAAGAAGGCTGCCATGGGAAGGGATAATGAATTAAATGCTACATATCCCCACTTTCGTTTGCACCAGAAAAGGCTTTGCCTGAGGAGATGAGTAGTCACCCACCCAAGTGTCAGCTGAATAGGCATCCATCAGAAGAGCTCAGCAGGCAGCAGTACTCCACTGGGCACCACTACCTAGTACTTGTGGTGACCACAATGACGCCAGGGATCCTGATGGCAAACTGAGTATCAGAATTTGATGCTCAAGTGTGCAGTGTCATTCTTTGGGAGGGAGAGAAGATCTCTTCAAACTAAGAGAATTCACTTCTATTGAGAGTCTGAATTATATTTTCTCTGTGGTTGGCAGGGGAAGGAACAATCCATCCATCTGTTTTACATTTCAGCTTCTCACAACTCTGTAATTACTTCTTCTGCCCCAGCTGAATTGCTTGCTGAACCTTGAAATTGTAAGAAGTGCTCAACTGGAATGTGCACCACAGCCAGCTAAGCCATACAGTTCTCTTCTAAAAAAATTAAGCACCAAGCATGCTTCTCAGCCACCTAATGAAGCAGGGCACACTCCCAAGTGAGCCTGCTGACCCATCAGTCTTCAAATGCTTGCTGTGGCAGTTTATATGTGGATAATGCAACACACAACCACATGTCTGTGCACTCATCTGCATGTAAGGAAGTGCCTAGAGACAACAGCATCATCAAGCCCAAGTTATATGAAGGAATCTAAAATCCGTGTTACTAGCACAGTCTAGGATGTATCACCTTCCATTACACTCACATAGAAACAGTCCTAAGAGCTGGGAGACCACCACAAGCTAATTCATTCAAAATTGAGTTATTACACAGTAAGGTGGCTGCTGACCTGCCTTAGTGAAAACTTCCTTAAATAACTGTGTGGTAAGAAAGTGCACCATGATTAGCTGTAAGTTTACAGATATTGTCCACGCAGAAAATACAGAGCCGTCTTGGGGCAGTGCTTGGAGGGCTGCCGCCCATGGGAAGTCCACTCTGAATCAATTCAGAGAAGATGGCATCCATGGAAGCAAGAGCAGGGAAGGACCATGGAGGAGCGGCAGAGATGGAACATGGAGTCACTGCAGCCCCCACTCTGCTCCCCTGCACAGCCTGGGGGAAGAGGCAGAAGAGGAGTGGGTGGGTAGGTAGGTTTACTGTTAGTTCTTATGCTCCAATCTGTTATTAAGAGGCAGTAAATTAAATTAACCTCCCTATGCTGAGCCTTTGCCTATTACTGTTCAACTAACTGTTGAACAATCTCCCTGTCCTTTCAAACTTTAAGCTGTTTTTTATGGTATATCCATCCCCCTCCTCCTTTGAAGAGGGAAGGCAAGAGGGCAACGTGTGGGGCTGTTCAGATCTCCACCAGGGTGAAGCCACCACAACCCAGATCCCAAAGTCAACTGAAGTCATATTGCTTCAGAAACAATAGCAAAAATTTCAGCTTTGGAGATTGGTGGCTGACAACTGTTGAGAAAGTACCAAGCAGTCAAGTGTGTACAGCTGGTCCTATGGTACCTACCTGTAAGACAGTGCTGTGAGAAGGGGAAGTGCTTAGCAGGGCAAGTGCAAAGCACAAAATATAGGCACAACTTGTACCAGTGAGATTTGTGTGGGCTTCAGTTCAAGTCCAAGTAAGATTAAATCAATTTGGAGCAGGTGCAGAGAAGATCAACTAAAATGATCAGAGGAATCTCACAACATGAAAGCCATGTAGTTAGAGTACAAGAATTCTGCATGAATCCTGAAAGGCTGTGCTGGCCCAAGAACAAAAAGGCTTAACTGATCGCAAATACATTCACATTCACACAGGAGACAAGCATTTAGTTTCTGACCCAACATAACTTTATTGTGTGTACAAAATAATGACAACAATGAAACCCAACCGATGAACCTAACACCAGAACACACCACCTTACTTTATTTTCAGAGGGTACATCTGATCCCTGAGGAATGCTCTCTTGGCACTGTCTTCTTATACCCTCAACTGCTAACCCTGAGCTAGAGCACTTCCGTTGCATGACAGTGTTGCTGGGGTTCTTCAGTCACTGCCATTGGTTCCTGTGGTGATCTTCAATCTCCCTGGCATCAGCTGCAAGTGAAAGGCCATCACAGACATTTCTGGAGGGAGCAGGGATAACACAGATGCTGATAGACCAACCTGGGGTGATGCTGTCCTGAATCTGTAACACACAAATGTGGAAGGACTTGTCAGGGTCATGATAATCAGTGGCAGCTTTGACTCTTATACAGACGAATTCAAGATCCTGTGGTGTGTGTAGGAGGTGAGTAACCAGAGTAACAGAACACTTGAAAGCCCTGATCCTCAAGAGTGACAGCTTTGGCTTTTTCAGTTAAGAAATAGCTGGGAAATGGCTCTTATGGGAGCCAGCTTGGAAAGGAGCTCAAAAGGACTAGCAAGCCCTACAATCTTCTCTTCAACAACAACAATTCATTTTCAAGAAAAAAAACAAACAACCATCATCAGGAGACTGGCACTGCTAAACAGGGAACTCATAATAGAACATCATTTGCTCCAACAAATAAGCTTGAGCCATATGATTCCATTTGCACCAGCGGGATGCTTCTGATGGTGCTGACTGAGCTGACTGACAAATTGCGAGGTCACTTTCCCTTGGACCAGCTGTTTTTGCAAGGCATTCAGGTACCCTCTTGCTGGTATTGATGGTGGTGTGGCCTCTTGCTGCGTGGCAGTGAGGCTGGACAGGTGGACATTCTCCTCTGTTGGTGATGGAGACTCACTGAGGAGTGCCCACAGCCCTGGCTGGAAGCAAGGGGACTCTCTAATACCTCCTGAGTCTCTTCTTGCTCCCTGGGGATGTGAACACAGATGCAAGAGAGATGGGTGGGACCCACATGAACAGCAGCTGAGGTGCTTTGATGGAGATCCTGCATTTGACAGAGAACATCTCCTGAAGCAGTCTACATGGGGGGCAGGAGTCCCTGAGCCTGCTGGGCAGGTAGCAGAGCTGCTCTCTTGATCCCATCAGCAGAAACTCCCCTCAAGCCATTCAGGCAGCAGGCCTCTCACTGCACCACTCAAAAACGAGCTGCCTGTGCTGGCAGGGGCAAGTCCAGAAGTTGGTTCAGCACCTCCTCATCTGGGTCAAGGAAGTCCAACATGAACAAGATGCAGTTTTCCTCATCTGCTTCCAAAGGATCGTCTACAAAGACCTGCCCCAGTTCCTGGTGCAGCCAGGGCAACTGGGGCTACAATAGACCCAGGAACTCCTGGAAGAGGTGTGGCTCCTGGAAGAGCCGTGCTGTGTAGCAGCTCTGGAGTCTGTATACAGAACATTACAGCACGACAGTATCTGAGTTGAGTTAGGGCAGTGGAAATCCCTGCAGTGTCCATGACAGCTACTGTCTGGAGCAGAGGTTTTGAGGCACAAAACAACATTATCATACCTACGGATGAACAAGGACAAGGAGATGGGTACAGGCTCTTGCCAGTGATGCCTTGCAGAGGGGCAACACAATGACATCAGATGAAACTAGAGAGGTTCAGCACAGACAGAAAATAAAAAACGAATGTGAGAATAAGCACTCTGGTAGGAGTCACAGAGACTGTGGGTTTTCTGTCCTTGGAGGTTTTCAAAACCTGGCTGGACAAAGCTCTGCACACCAGGTCTGAATTTGTTTTTGACTCCACCCTAAGAAATCTGGAGTAAAGACAACCTATATATCCCTGCAAATGGCAGTGATTCTGTGATTTTGTAGTCTCTGTGACCTAGGAGTTAGCAGTGTTTTACAAATGGCTAGAAATGTATAGAGAAGCTACACATAAAAGTGATTTCCTGATGAATCCAGAGGGCTCACATTCTCCATCTGTCAGGTTATGCATATACCAGGAAAGCAATGCTCTGCAGCAGTTACATTACTCCAAAGCAGATGGCCTGTTAAAAGCTATGAATGCCGTAATAGAAGTCTCAATACTGTTCTCTTTTATCCTAATGTAAGGAGAAAAAGCAAAGTGTTGGAAACTCATGCTCAGAAGCAAGTAATGCATAAATCCATAGTCACGTATGTGTAACAGGATCTATTTTGGTGTTTAATTCTTCATACCACCATTGAAAGAATTAATCTGTGTGTAAGGCAGTACATTTGAAATCAAACTTCTTTAAGTGAGTTTTAACTGTATTTTGATTAGATTAAAATACTTTTAGTTAACCACAGTGATGACTGTAATATGATTTATGACTCATACAAAAATACACTGTTTTAATTTATTCATAGTAGGCCCGATTAGACCTGCAGGATTTGATCCACTATTTTCTAGATAAATATTATTCTTGACTCAATAATCCAGATTAATTGTTGCCAACTTCTGACATAATTTCCCTAGGAGCTCTTTGTAGGGCAGAGAGCAATCCATTCAACAGCTCCTCAGTGCAGCCATGCAGTTAGGAAGACCCTTTAGTGTTACACTGTCCAACTGCAGTAATAGCAATGCACTCACTATGTTATTTGCCACTCTAATGTCATACACAGTAATTAGTATTGTTTTGGAAATACTCAGATGTCTTGCCTTTCCAGTGCAGCTCTGCTGAGCTACAGAAGACCAGCATGCAGCTTTCAGCTTCCATTTGTGCTTGTTACTACAGCACAGACAGGACCAAAGACAGGACACAATCTCAAAATAAGTCTAAATATTAAAATAACTTGCAGTGAGACTGTACTCTGAAGTACTGTAAAATCCTCCTACTGTAAAAACGGCCCTTTCAGGTCCAGACATCAGCTAACCGTTCTCAGAGAAAAATATCGGTGCTTCTCATACCTAAGTCATTTTTATTTCCTTCCCTTCCAACTGTTTAGTGCTCCAAGGAAATCAATGATTAAGTAACTAAATTATTCTTGGATGAAAAGTTTTATTTACTTCCATACAAAATGGAAAAAAAAACCCAGCAAAACAAAAACCAAGCACTGACTTAAGAAGTACCATGAAACTACACTCAGTATACTCCGGAAAAATACCTCAATTCTATAAATGATAGAAACCAGCCTGAAAAAGGAATTTCAACCCTGCCACAACTTGTTTATGGAGCTGAAGGTTTTGAGCTACAGAAAACATCAAGAACCTGTTCATCTGAAGTGGGCTCCATACAGTGAGCTGTCCCTAAGTTCCATACCACTCTGAAGTGGAAAAACATTCAGCTTCTTTTCACCAACATTCTCTTTTTTTGCTCCAAGCTCAAAGTCACAAAAAACATCATCCTTACCGGTTCACAGCCTCTCCGGAGCTGATTCTCACTTATGTTAAGGCTTTTACAAGATTTCAGGGCAGAACCAAGCAACCACATGTAAATGAACACTCACCCCAACACAAACTGTGCAGAGCTGTTTTGTACTACAACCAGCAACCACAAAAATGAGGGTACGAGTAGTTTCCCTTCAACACAGTCTGAACAAAAAGGAGTAGTGAAACTAATACAATTGCTCAGCACAAAGTACTTTCATTTGCATTCATTCAGCAGAATGTACGTTGGACTGCTAAATGCTAAGTAGAGAAAAATATCCTTTCTATCTGCAAAAGAACTAAACCTGGGATCGAGCAACAGTGAAAGTGAGCAAACAGTGTATTTCAGGTTGTAAACAGTCATGCAAAAAATAGCAAGTGATATTTTATCTCAAGCCTCTAGTTCTGAATGGCGCTTTGCAACGCAAGCAAGCTACTGTGTGCTGCCAAGAACGCCGGATTCCTACCAGCAACACTCAGCAGTTTCTCTTTGGGTGCAGAAGCTCCGGGAGGCTCTGGCTGCCCAGCAGCTCAGGGGGGTGAGGACAGAAGCAGCACACCTGTGTGTACAGCCCACATGCACCCACACCCCGCTGCAGGGAGGCAGCCGCCCCTTCCCCTTCGCTCTGTGATGCACCTCAACTGCCTGCAGGAAGTTACTATGAAACTCCAAATAATGAATTAAAGCGTGACTTCTGTTAACGAAAATTATGGTGAGTGGCCAAGGCATGATTTAAGACATCCAGGGTCTATGCCCTATATTCACCTAGTATTAGCATCCTCTTTTGCCTTGAGGACCAAGAAAACGCAGTGCAAGGTCCCACACCTACAAATGGAAGCAGCTGTAAGGAACAAGGGCAGGTATTTCTCGTATCAGAGCAGCTGGTTCAACAGTGGGTTGAACGCTATGCACAGCAGGGATCGCTCTTCACTGCCTGAGGAATCTCGAGGGAAAAGGAGGTCAGCAGCTCCTCACGGGGCAGCAGTAACTCCAGCAGCAGCACCAGAAGGATCCAGCCACCACGCTGCCCGGTTAGTGTTGCCCGCCTCCATCCTAAGCAACCGGTCGCTCCAGTCTCTCCCGCGGCCCACCGCACCGCTGAGAACTCGATCCCACAGCCAAGGCAGTAGCCCCACCCGGCCACCGCACTACCTCACCGCCGCCACTGGCGGCCCCTCAGGCGCGAGGCGCCGGCGGGAAGCCCAGAAGCGCATGCGCCTGGCGCTTCCCAGCTCAGCGACGACGCACGCGCCACCCCCACGAGACGGCGCGTGCGCACTCCGCCCGTCCCACGCCTCCCCCCGCCCCTCCCCCGCTCGGCCCGCAGCCGTTACTCCTCGCACCCGCTGCCTTCCGCTCGCTCAGTCCCGGGAGCCGCCGCGCCTGCCCGGGGCCGTGAGGCGACAGCGCGCCGCCGCTCCGCCTCCACTCTTCCCGCTGTGCCGTGTCGTACGGCGACCCGGGGTGCCGGACGGCCCGCCGCCACCGCCGCCATGCAGATCACCCTGAAGACGCTGCAACAGCAGACGTTCCGCATCGACATCGATCCCGAGGAGACGGTGCGGGAGCGGGGGGGGATAAGGACGCATCCGCTTCTCCCGAGCTGTGGGCCTCTCCCCGTCCCGGGAGCGCCGTGCCCGAGCCGCGGCTGCGGGAGGGTGCGACGGGAGCAGGGTGGGCCGGGTTGCGGGGGAAGGGGCTGGGAGGACCGCGGGGCTACCGGTGAGCAGGGCGCAGGGAAATACTTTCCTTTGGGCCCGGCGGGGAGGCCTGGGCCGGTAGAGTTGCTGCGCTCCGGGCAGCTCGTACGCTCCGGCGCGGGGCAGGTGGGCTCCGCCGAGGCGGCGGCCGCGGAGAATGGCGGGAGCTCCGGCCCTCGCCCGTTCTGGGGGCACGGCGCTGGAGGGGGAAGGGGAAGCGGGGCGGTGGCACGCGGCTTCCCGCCGAAAAAGCACGAGCACAGAAAGCGGCGGGGCCGCCCCTGCCGCTCTACTGCTATGGGGGTGCGGGTGGGTGATTGCTGGCACGCTGCAGGTTGCTGGGTGCCTTCGGGAGCTCCTTGAGGGGAGGGAGTCCCGGGGAAGGTACTTGCGCACTTGTGCAAGTGCTTTCCTTGGAGCAGAACTGTGAACTGGGCCTGTGGAGGTGTCTGCAGCAGCCTTAAATTTGTGCTGTGCCTGCTGCTGCCAGGCCTGTTGGCTTGCCCTCCTCCGTCTGTAAAAACAATCCAGGAGGACAGCCAAAATCTGGTTGAGCTCGTTTGGCCCAACGGTGTGACGGGCAGATGGCGAATTGCTCGCTGAAGCATGTATTAGAAGCCACCAAGGATCTGAAACGTTGCTCTTTACTTACTGCTGGGAGAAATTCTCCTGTAATCTTACCTGCTCTTCTCTTCTTTGAGGAAAGTCTTGGAAAAAGGAGGGCAAGGGAAGGGCTGGGAGAATGTTGCCAGCCTGTGAGACAGCAAAATGCATCAGTAAGAAGTTATGTGATGTGAAACTTGCTTGCACCATCTGCATGCAGATGTGTTCCCACTGAGCTGCAGCAGCGACAGGAATGCTTCTTATGAGCACAGTCTGTTTGGCCTCGGCTAAGAGCAGGTGCTCAGGCAGATGCAACATGGTTAGGATTTGGGGAACACTCTCCATAAAGGTGTGCAGGATTAGGCCTTGGCTGTGTCAGTCCTTGAGGCGTCAAGGTGAAAATGTGTTTAAAGTTCCTAGGATAGTGTTTTAGAAAATTAAGGGCAGACTTACTGTAAAAAGTGCTGCGGATATTAGAAATTAATAAGGAGAATGGGGAAACTTTCAAACCCAGAGTACTAACCAAATGTCTGTTTGGGTTTTCTCAGACTTTGAAAAATACTACTTTTAGTAGATAGCACTGAATCCTTTAGGGAATTTTCTGGCATCTTTGAATAAATGTGTCCACTCTGAGAGTTCAGGGAACATTGCTTTTAGTCTTTGAACTACACTTGCATGTTTTGCTGCTGGAGGTAGACTTGTTTACTTGGAGCTGTGCCCTATGCTGTGACAAGGCCAAAAATGATCTAGTTGTGATAGGCTGGGGAAACTTGTTGCGCTAAAATTGGCTTCTGTTTCTAGCACTTTCTCCTTGCATTCTGTGTAAATATCAGTCTGAAGAGATTTGATGTTAGAATGCAAGACAGTATTCTAGCAAGAGTTTACGCTTGTAATAGAGAACTCTCATCAGTAGAAAGGAAAGCACTAAAATATACTTTCTGGGGAGAATATGAAGAAATATGCTTCAAAATAACTGATTTGGCTTCTTAAAGCTTTTACACAAAAGGTTGATTAATTTTCTGCTTGATCAGGCAGTTAAAATGTGTAGTTCAAAATGTGTTTTTAATAACCTGACTTTATTTTGTGCTGTTATGTTGTGAAGTGCTAGCCCACTGAGCCGTTTTACTGATGAAAAATCAGACTGAGAGGATGAAGTACTCTTGCTTTTGGAAGCAGTAGATAAGGACTGTCAAGTATTTTAATTGAATAAAAGTTGGGAAAAAAATTAGCCTCAGGCCATTTTGTCTGAGAGGGGTTATTATCAAATGAAGAAATTTTTGCAAGCGTGGCTTTTTCTGGGGGGGAAGGGCAGGAGAGGAGTCAAAGCTATAGGAGTACATCAGAATCAATGCTGTACTCATCGTGCTTTTTATAGAGGATGGATTTACTAGCTGTAGTAGTTCTAGTTCTGCACAAAGCAGTTCAGTACCTGAGCATTCAGACTTAACCAGGTCAAATCAGAATGTGCATTTATGGACGCAAGCTGGTTATTGTGCTCATTGACTAACTGTGAAGAGAATATGTTAAGCTATGTGTTAGAAGGGAATAAGTAGTCTGAAACTGATGCAGACCTGTCTAGATAAATCTCATCTGAACCGATAGGATTGGCATTACAAACTTCTAAGTGTTGTGCCAGTTATTGCTGTGTAAGTCTGAAATAAGCTTTTCTAAAAAAATTCAACAAATATTTTTAACATCTGTTTTAAAGTGAAATAGTAATTTTAAGCAAGGCTGTCCTGTTTCTTTATCAGTTTCCCTGTGCTGTTAGCCTTAACATCCTCACTGTCACAAAGGGGAGAAGTGAAAGATACATTCACTATGCGAAGAAAACTTTGCTAGTCTCATCCTTCTACGGTGGGCTTTTACATAAATGTTTTTTGACACAGTGAGATGCCTGCTTGTTTAACACTGCACAGGATTCACAGGATGCTTGGTTAGGGAATTTTGAACCTCTTAATATTCTCATGTGTACTTAATGTGCTTTATTGTTAGATGTGGAGAGATTTTAGGATGTGCAAATCATACCCTCTTGTACTGTGTTTTTGACATTCAGAAATTTAGGCTAGGTGTTAACCTAAGCTGTACTGAATATCCCAGGAGTGTGCTCCAACAAAAATCAGTCTCGTCTGTGTGTACACAGTGGGGTATGAGGGAGGGGAAAAGCAGCCCCATGGAAAGGAATGGGGGTTCTGGCAAGCAGGACATGAGGCAGCAGTGTGCCCTGGAGCCCAAAGGGCCAACTGTACCCTGGAGTGCAGCAAGCCTAGTGCTGCCACTGGGTAAGAGGAGGGGCTGCCCCCTCTGCTCCGTGCTGTGTACCCTCACATCCAGCACTGCATGCACGTTGGCTGCCGCAGTGTTGGAAGGGCATCAAGGTATTATAGGTGTGCAGAGGGGCAGCGCTGGAGCCTGTTTTCTGGTGACCGTGACAGGGCCTGAGGGAATGGCATGTTGCTGTGTCAGGGGAGGGGCCGCTGGGGTAGTAGGAAAAGGTCGCAGAAGGTATGAGTTTAGAGGGCTTGTATTTGCTGCTTGAGATTTGATAGATGACTCTGCAAAAAAACATTATTTTTGGTGATAAGCAGACTAAGTGTCAGGAAGCACATGCAGTTTTTTCATCATTTTAACACCTTGTAAGCACTACAGCATTTTAAAGTTATGCTCTATCCTACTAGGTTTTTTTTGTTTTATTAAGCATATGCTATTTCTGCATTTGCTTTTCTTCTGTAGTTAGTCTCTTCTGTTTAGTGTTGGAGTTTGACTTTTCAAGCAAGGAAAGTTCTTCAGACAACAAATTAAAGATCTAGACTTTAACATCTTCAATATGTACACTGGCCACTTGTTCCCAAGAGGAGTGAATTTCTATTAGAACAGTGTGGCAAAGACAGTATGGAAGACTGAGACTGTTATGTCGAAAGTAAATGAAAAGGCCTTGGCAAGCTTAGTGCACAAGCTGGGAGGAGGCTTTGGTGGTGCTAAGTATTCTACATAGGTAGGTACAACGGCAAATGGAAAGGTTGTCAGTGATTAAATTATAACACTGGCGTGAAAACAGGGGAATATTAATAGTTAATGAATTAGTTTGGGCTGGAAATGAGAAAAAGCTGTTTTTTTTTTTTAACTTGCCCATTTTAGCACAGAGTATAATCTGAGAGAAGCTGAAACTGCTGTGGGAGAGTGAAGGGTGTGAATTTGTTCTGTACACTTGGGTCATGGGAACTACTTGCCTAGAAGGAACTGTTCATGTCCTGCTTACTTAGCTGGCTGAAATAACTAAGGGCAACAGCTGGGCAGCTTAGCACTATCTGTTTCATGTAACCCATTTTCAGGATGTTCATCTGGGATGCACTCAGGGACTGGTATTTCTTTGGAAGACCTGTTTGGCAGTTAGGAGTTTATCAGCTGTAACTCTTAATTGAACAAATTGCATGGCATCATTCTCGAGAGGATTGTTCAGTATTTTGGTTGGTGGGGGATAGTTTTACATCTTAAATTCATAGGGAGCAGAAAAAATCAGCTTGTCATGTGAAGTGGCTCCTGCTGTGTATCTTCAGGCTAAGTGTTTATAGAGAGTGGGTCTCCCAGAAGCAGCCAACAGATACAGCAGTCTTTGGCTCTCTTTGGGAGACTTCAGGTCCTCCTAGGCTCAAGGTCCAGGAAGTGCCTGGCAGCCCTGTGAGAAACTTGAGGGTGTCTGCTGCTGTTAGGCAAGGATAAAATCAGGGACACCACTAGGGTCTGAGCCTGAGGAAGCTCCAGAGTCCTCTAGCAATCCATAAGGGTTTCTAATGGGCATAATTAACCATCTGGGGTGCCGGGAGCCTCTGCTGCAGCTGTCCTCTGATAAGGGAGAGTGAGGGCCTGAAAGAGGCCTGTCTAAGACCGTGGTCAACAAATAGCTTGCACAGCAGGTTGCATTCATAGGTGTCAGAAAGGGAGGCCAGCGGTTAAAGTTAGGTCCTTAATATGGTCTTGGATATGGTTATAGTATGCTGCAGTCAAGCAGGCATTGGAATACCTATCTCTGCTTGGGTGGAGGCTTCTGTTCATCCAGGGTTTCTGATGGCATATGCAGCCCTCCAGGTCCCTGACTCCAGAGGGTGCCTAGGCCTCTCTCTCTAAGGGTAGAATCTACTGTGCTGGAGGTGTGCTATCCTAGAAGAGCTGTGCTATCATATTAAAGATTTATGAGAACAGGTAAATATGTTGTGCTGTTTCAAAGACAATTAGTGGGGAATAGACTTATCAGCAAACATGCTATGGAGCGATGCCTCAGGCTGCTGAACAAGGGACATTGGGGTGTTAAAATCAGGAGAGATCACTAAATCAGCTAAATAAAGTTTAAGCAAGGTCACTTCCAATGCTTGTGAGTTTAGCAAGAAAGTGCTTGTAAGGTACCGCTATGGAAAAAGTGTCCCAAGCAATTGGTATTGTCCTGAATAAATGTGTACTTAGCATGCTACGGCGGCTCTAAGCTCCTGTACACCAGCAAACACTGGGGAACAAGCAAGATGAGTTACGTATGTGTACAGTTGCAGGGCTCTGATCTTACTAGCATGAAGGAGATGTGGTGGGATGGCTGACTGGAGTGTTGTAATGGAAGGATACAGACCTGAGGAGATGAAGAGGGAGTATTTTATTCTGTATTACTGGCTACCTGGAGTGTGTGGAGCTCTGCCTGGGTACAGATGAGGAGCTGACCAGTGGTTTATAGATTAAGATTTAAGAGAGGATGGGGCTAGGTGACATTGTAGTGAGGGTCTACAACAGGCCATCTTATTGGGAAGAATGAAAGAGGGTAGGTGAGTCACTTCGCAAAAGGATAGGAACAGCTTCATGTTCACACGCCCTCATGAGGGGCTTAAGACAGCCTGATATCTGTTGGCGGGGCAGCACAGCATGGTATAGCCAATCCAAGATATTGCTGGAATGTGTTATTGATAACTTCCTTCTTCATGTGCTAAAGGGAACCCCTGAGAGAGGTGTTGTGCTGGGCTTTGTTCTAGCCAACAAGAGGGAGCTGTTGGGGAATGTGAAGGTCAAAGGCAGCCTTGGCTTCAGTAGCTATGAAATGTTAGGTTTTCAAGGTGTTTAGGACGGCAGGGAGGATATATAGCAAGCTCATAACTGAAGACTTCAGAAAAGCAAACTAGCCTTTCCAAGGATCTTGTGAGAGTACTGTGGGATAAAGCCCTGAAGGGAGGAGGATCCCGAGAAATATGGCTGATATTCAAGGATCACCTCCTTCAAGCTCAAATGCAAAACATCTGGGCAGCTGTTATCAAGTTAGGGAAAACTAACAGAAATCAGAGAAAATAACATCTGGCCAAGGACAGTCAGGGCAACAAGAAGAACTTCTACAAGTACAAAAGGAAAAAGTGGGCCCTGTTCTCAAGAAAATAGATCTGGTTACCTGGGACAGTAAAAAGGCTGAGGTAATGAATGCCACTTTTGCATCAGTCTTTGCCAGCAAAGTTACACTTCAGGTCCCAGAGGCTGGGGGAGAGGCTGGAGCGAGAAAGGTGTATCTTTGTTGAAGGGAAATGCTTCAGCATTCCCAAGTCTATGAGCCCTCATGGGATGCACTCATGAGTGCTGAGATTGCTTAGAAGTGTGATTGCTGAAACACTTCCTACAGTTTTTGTTTGATCGTGGCAGTGAGGAGAAATGACTGAAGACTGAAGTAAAGCAGATACCTTGTCTTGTCTTCAAAATAAGCAAGAAGGAGGACCTGGTCAGCCTCAGCTCAGTCTTTGGAGAGGTGAGGGAACGGTCTTCTGAGAGTTCTAGAAGCTGTTTCTGTGCACATAAAGGGGAGGAAAAATACCAGGAGCAGTAAGCATGTATTCACCAAGAGGCAGTCATGTTCATACAGGCTGGGAAAAAGGAAGAAGGGGAGGTCATAGTGTACTGTTTGTCTTCCCAAAAAACTGTTAAGCGTGATAAGCCCTGCTTTCCAGGAAGCCTCTAACATTTGCCCACTGATGGGAAAGCAGTGAATTAACTCCTTGTTTTGCTTTGGTTGCACACACTGCTTTTGCTTTACAGTGATAAACTGTCTTTATCTCTACACAGGAGTTCTTTCTCACTTTCTCCTCCATCCTGCTTGGGGCGCATGAGCAAGAGACTGTGTGATACTCAGTGGCCTGCAGGATGGCTGATAAGCTTCTATAATGAAATCACTGGTATGATGGATAAGGGTGGGGCATCGGATGCTGTCTGCTTGGACTTCCATAAGATCTAGATGGTCTCCCATAAGACCCTCTTAGAGAGCCTGTTGAAGCGTGGGCTGCTTGTGCAGACAGTGTTTTATGTGAAAAAATGTCATGATTCTATGGATGTAGAAGTTTACTGTGCATCTTAAAACCTATTTTCCCAAATTAGCAGATCAATTTGCTGCTGCTGTTTCTTTCCAGAAAGTAATTTTTACTTAATAACTCTGCATTGATGATTATGTTAGTGTCTAGAAAATCTAAAGAGTTGGAGATATAACGTGGTAGAGGCAAAGTTCAGGTTATTACTGTTTTCAGTGTCTCATTATGCCTTTGGTTGGAAGCTACTGCTGCCCTTCTGAACAGTAGTGACAGGCTTCTCTTTTTTGCTTGAAAAATGAGCATTTATATTTCAAGTCTAAGCGAAGCTGATTCAGACTACTGTGTCTGACATAACTCAGGTGGTTTGGGGAGTGCTTCTTTTCTACTGATGTACTAGAAGCACAGGTATCATAGCTTCAGTGAGTGCCCAGACTTAAGTCACTCCAGCTAGAGCTACAAGAGGAAATTTTATCTTTAGCATCTTACTATTGAATTGGATGTATCAGTTATGTCTTTTTATTTCCTTGAATTGGTATTGTATTCTTTGCAGGTGAAGGGGATCGGGCCTTCAGGCTAAATAGTGGCTGAAATGAGAAGAACAGGCAGTTACTCTTCAGAAAAATACACTTTAGGGTGTGAGGAAAATATCTTGATCCAAGTGACAGTACAACCAAAGGAGAAGTGTTAGTGGACTTTTTGCTTACTGACACAGATGAGTTAATTGGAGGGGTCAGGACTAGTAGCTGCCTGAGCCACAGTGGTCATGTCCTAGTAGATTTCCATAACTTGAGGGATATGGGTCAGATGAAGACTAAAGTTACAGTCTTGAATTGTAGCAGATTTCCAGTTGTTTGAGGAATTATTAAATGGGACCTCCAGAGATTGCTGTTAAGGATTAAGGAGCGGAACAGAGCTGGCAGCTGTGTAAGGATATTGTTAGAGTATGAGAGCTCTCAATTCCCATGTATAAGAAGTCATGTAAGGAAAACAGGAGAGCAGCATGGATGAATAAGGATATCCTGGTAAAACTAATGTCTAAGAAGAAAATGCGTAGGCAGTGGAGCCAGAGGCATATATACTGGGAAGACTGTAGAGACATTGCCCAGATATGTAGGAGTAGGGTCAGGAAAGCTAAAGAACAGTTGGAACTGAATTTGGCAAGGAGTATGAATAATACTAAGAAGGGCTTTTGCTGGTACTTTGGTCAGAAAATGAATATTAAAGAAAGTGTAATCCCCACCTTGATGAGCAGGATAGGGGCTGGCAGCAACTGACATGGGAGATGGCTGATGTACTCAACAGTTTTTTGCAGGTTTTCAGAAGTAATCCCATTGTTCAAGTCTTTGATCCTCAAGACAGCGACTAGGGAAATTAAGTCCATTCTATTGTAAAAGGTCATTAAAAAAAGAAAAAAATAGTAATAAAACACCGGCTGTGAGAAGTAGGGTGTATAGGGAGTGTTTGGACTGTGAAAAGGGGATTCCGCTGCTGGTGTCTTGTGTATGTGAACACCATCCTGTGCTCTGAGCTGTGCTCAGGGTAGAAGTCTAGCAGGAAGTGCTCCCGCTGGAGGTTATGGGTTGACAGTTTCAATTGGGTAGAATGAGCTTGTAGGAAAGTCAGCACTGACCCCTGCTCCACTGAAGCCAGCAGAAGTTGTATGTAGAAACTGAGTTTAGTGTTAACTGAAGGAAACTGGAAACTGTAAAGGGACTTGTCCTTGCATCTTGGGCATTGACATTTTGGAGAAGCAGTTGTTATAATGATCCATGAAAACATTGATGAGTATTTGGCATTGCACCCTTTGGGGCAATGGCCTGGTCTCTCAGAAGGGGTGTGGATAGTAGAACAGCAGAATCACTGTTGATTGTGCTGGCTGCTACTCGTATGGAGCAGTGATGACAACATCAGAGATAATATATAAAAGAACTGAAGAGTCAGAGTGGTTGTCTAAACTCATTCACTCTTCAGCACCTTCATCCCGCTATTGTGAACCCCAGCGGGTTTTTAAGATTAATAGTTGGTTACTAAGGTTTACTTACTGAATGTGATGTAAAACCACCCATGAGTGCAGCATTTCCAAATGTGCTACTACTATAGCATGAATATGAAGCAAAGAGTACTGCTTATTATTTGGTCATCATCACAGCTAACACATTTAACTTAATTTTGTTGGCAGTACTGTTTCTCTGTATGTGGAGAGGTGTGCTGTACACCTCCAGCCACGTGCCAGAAGGAAGACAGCATAACCTTGTCTGTTGAAATGGGCTTGCACAAAAGGCTTTGAGTGAGGGCAGGTCGCTTGCAGTGTGTCAGTGATATCGTTGCACATGAGTTGGACAGCAAAAGCATCCTTGTAATTTGCTGTTAATATTTTACCAAAGTAAGGAACTCCTTTACATGGGGGGTTCAATTATTGTGTATAGTTACAATTATTGTGTAGCAGTTAATGTGTGTGTTTTGTCTGTCCCAACCTAAATTATATTTAGCTGTTAAGATGTTTCTATTTGAGACAGCAGACTTTTAGTTTTGTTCCTTGTAGGAAAAAAAATAGAAGTATTCTGGAATAGAACTAAAACATGAGGAAAATAGAAGTCAGGAGATGTCTGAAAACAATAGCTTGACTGAGTGCAGAGGATGTGAAGTGAGCCTTAAATTTCACTGTCAAAAAGGATCACATTATATTATTTTTCTAATCTATGGCAAACCCAGTGACTAAGTGGAAGGAGCATTTTTGAGACATCACTCTTTGAGTCATTAGTACAAGTACAGAAGTACATGAAATAGGTAAGCAGTATGTTAAGATGTAGGCTTCTAGAACATGCCCTTTCAACATGATTTGACAGTTTTCCCTGGTGGAGCAGGGAACTTCAGTCAGTGCTGGTACATAATGTTGAATTCAGAAAAATTGCTTTGCATATCCATGGCCTAGGCAGAACTGTTGTGTTGTGAGCGACTGTCAGCTTGAAGTAATAACTGGGTAGGAATTCATAACTTCAGTTTTTACTTCTTGGGAGAAACAACATTAAGCCATTAAACAAGCAGAAATGCAGGGGTAGAGTGGACCTTTGTCAAACTAAATGCAAGAGAATGGCGATGCTATCAGTGAATTGTTAGTATTAAATGTCTTGGAGAGATACCTAGTTGTGAGCTGCTATTAATTTTGCTGTGGAAAAGCAAGTGACTAGCTGGAGGTGGATCATAAAGCTTTTGTCAGGTCCTGAAGTGGCGCACTCAGTAAGGGTACCAATAGTGTCTCTTTCCAACTGCTGAGGGGGAAAAAAGAGTTGGGTTCTTATTTCAGCATTGTCGCACAGACAGCATCATATCTTGTCCTCTGTATCTTTCTATCACTAGTGATTTAATCACCTATATTGGGTGCAGGCTTGGGTATTAGGTTTGATTCTGAAGACCTGTTCTGTGAGGTAATAAAGCATGGTAAAACAAGCGCTTCTTTTTATATTACTGTTGAAAAGATGCAGCTTCTTTGTCAGTGTTCAAATTTCATCAGTCCTTGGTGGACAGGGATTACTGTGATAAGGTGCCTCACAAAATCCAAGAGGAAGAGGAAGGGGGGCTGCTGAAAAGAAAAGGAGAAAGATAATACAAAGGTCTAAGACATTCACAGAAGAAAGATGTGAAGTTAGGAAGTATGGCTGCGTGTTGAGTGGATGAGAGATCTTAATTTTGTTGAAAAGTTGGCCTTTGTGAGTCTCAGTAAATTTAGCTTTGACATGTGAAAATGTTTTAGTGTATTTACTACTTAAGCAACCCTAGCAGTGAACTACTGCTTTAAAAATTAACAAAAATGATAATTTTGCAATTAATCCATGGTGCAAAAAAAATGGTTAGTCTAGTCCAGCTGTCAGGTTAAATGCATTCTCCCATGTGTAGCTGGTTAAATTGCTAGATAGGAACTTAATAACAGGATCAAGCTTTTAATTAAAAAAAAAAAATTATGAATATACAGGAACACAGAAGGTGGTATTACTTTGGATTAATCAGTTCATAATCGGCTGTCTTTTGTATCTGTATTGGGAGAATCTGCCAAGAAGCAGGAATGAATATTTTGATGCAGGCATTAAAATATGATTGCGAATGTGTTAGTACAGACATTTCTACAGGAACAACCTTCATCTGTCTGTGTTTTTATGTTTCTGTATGTTTATGTTTTATCTCCTCGGTTATTGTATTGTAATGCAATCTTTCTGGAGAAGATGATCACAAAATTAATTTTGTAGGCTTAAATTTGATACGCAAAGGTCTGCATATTACCAGGAAGGGAAAAGAGTTGGAAGCTACTTCTGTAAAATGAACAACGAGAGAGTTTGCACAAATTGCTGCTTATCAGGGGTTCTGGTAATCCCAGTGAGTTAAATCAAATGTCATGGTGACCTTAACAAAAGTAAAGCAATAACAAATAAAGCAAGCCATCAAACATTCCATAAAGAGTCATTATGATAAATGTTTCAGCTGTGCATGGTCTGCCCCCAGCATTCAAAGAACAGAAAATGGAAGTAGGCAGAAGTATTTTCTGCCCAAATTTCTCAACTTTTCATTGTATTATAAGCTTGTGCTTAATCTAATGCAGTTAAGATGAGGGAGAAGAATTTTATGGATAAATGTGTTATTTGTAGGGGGTACACTTCATACTGATAAAGTGTCTGTGCTGATGTCTTTGGAAGACTGCTGTACTTTATCAATGAAGTACATAAGATTTAACTGCAAATTACTTTTTAGTAATAAAATTGTATGGAACAAAGTACACTTAATGTTTATATTGTAAACCTATGGTTTTTTTTTTTAAAACAAGACTTCTATGCTTTAGGTGAAGGCGCTGAAAGAGAAGATTGAATCAGAAAGGGGGAAAGATGCTTTTCCAGTTGCTGGTCAAAAACTAATTTATGCAGGTAATGAAGATTTTGAAAATACTTTATCTGAATTTACCATATTTGTTATGCTTTGATTTGGATCTTAAGTCTTATAAAGATAAGTTCTGAAACATAAACTAAGTTTAAGCAAAAAAAAACCCAACCCAACAGATCTCATTGCTAAAGAGAATTCCTAACTTTAAATAAAATTCTTTCAGGTTTTAATGTATGTATGTGTTTCTGTTGTTACCTCTCTTCTTGTAACGTGATATGCTAATGGCTTCACTTACGGATGATGTGAACTAGGTGGAATTGAAATGGCTTTTGTTACAAGAAATTGGGACTTAGTTAACTCTTACCTTTCGAGACTGACAAAAGAAAACCATCACCAAAACTGTTTTTTCTAGTTTCAAGTGTTCTTGTTTTTGTAATTTGTGGTACTTCCAGACAGTCATTTAAAAGTGTGTGTTCTGTGGTAGCAAAAAGCAGATAAAGATGCAAAATTAATCCTTTAGTACTAACATAGTTCACTGAGATTTATGCTAATATTTTCCTGCTACTTTTTTACCTCAATGATTATTAAATCACAGAGCCAGTTCTTGCTTTCGCTTTAAGTCAGAATGCAAAACATTTCATCACAAAACCCACAGTTCTGCTTTTTTCTCTTACATTGTGCCTGAATGAAATTTTGGCAATTTTTTTTTTTTTTCTCCCTGGTCTTACTACTTTGTAAGCAGTACTAGTTTTTTGCTGGTAATAAGCTGAATCACAGAATCACTCAGGTTGGAAAAGACCTACAAGATCACCCGGTCCAACCATCCACCTATCACCAATAGTTCTCACTAAACCATATCCCTCAACACAAAATCCAGATGTTCCTTTAACATCTCCAGCATCGATGACTCCACCACCTCCCTGTGCAGCCCATTCCAGTGCCTCACCATCTTTCCTAACGTCCAGTCTGAATCTCCCCTGATGCGGCTTGAAACCATTCCCTCTAGTCCTATCTAGATAGGACTACTTATGATAGAAGGGTGGTAATCAGAAGAGAAGTCAGAAATCTGTATTTGTCAGAACTTCTCACAACTCTTTTTCTTAGCAAAGTTCATCCATGTCCTTAAGTAAAGAAAATGCACATGAAGGTGAAGGCGAGAGTCCCATATATAATTAAGGCATATAATAGGCCTTGTACAATACATATAATCATATTACATTTTTAATAATTTATGATTCAAAAAAATAAATTGGATTGCATAAGATCATAGAATATGGTTTGTGTATTCTCTAAAGCCACAATCTATCTGCATGCACTGTATCACAGAATCACAGAATGGCCAGGGTTGGAAGGGACCCAAGGATCATGAATCTCCAACCCCCCTGCCACGTGCAGGGCCACCAACCTCCCCATTTAATACTAGACCAGGCTGCCCAGGGCCCCATCCAGCCTGGCCTTGAACACCTCCAGGGACGGGGCATCCACAACCTCTCTGGGCAGCTGTTCCAGCACCTCACCACTCTCTGTAAAGAACTTCCCCCTGACATCCAACCTAAATCTCCCCTCCCTCAACTTAAAGCCATTTCCCCTTGTCCTGTTGTTATCTACCCTTTCAAAGAGTTCATTCCCCTCCTGTTTATAGGCTCCCTTTAGTACTGAAAGGCTGCAATGAGGTCACCGTGCAGCCTTCTCTTCTCCGTGCTGAACAAGCCCAGCTCCCTCAGCCTGTCTTTGTAGGGGAGGTGCTCCAGTCCCCTGATCATCTTGGTGGCCCTCCTCTGGACCCTCTCCAACAGCTCCCTGACTTTCTTGTCCTGGGGGCTCCAGACCTGGACACAGTCAGGGGGACTTAGGGGGACAGTCACCTCCCTGTTTCTGCTTGGCCACCCCTCTTCTGATGGAGAAGTTCTTGTATGATACACAAGATTCTGTATGATGCACAAGCATTAGAAGATGTAGAAAATAACATACAGAATGAAACTTTATTCTTTGTAATGATTCTCTCATATTTGCATAACGACATCATGCTTTTGATTAATTTTTTTTTCTTGGAGAAGAGATACAAGGTTGTATTGATATTTTTACATTTAAATGGATTTAAGTCTTTCCATATTTTGGTGAAAGTGTAAGTGATAGCACCTTGCTATTTCACCTGTACCTGATGAAAAAGCACTCATTTGTAACTAAAACAGTTTCTTATTTAAAAAAAAAAAGGCTAATTAGCAGTGAGGTAAATCTTCTGTTGTCATCCGTACTAGCATAGAATCTAAAACCCCTGAGAACAGCATGTCCTGAGAAGCAAGCTCCTTCCCTGAAGTGCTGGAAGAATGTAAATAAGCCTGTATAGGTTCTGAGTCAGATGCTGCACCATCTGCTACATGCATTACCATTACTGCTACTACCTTACGCATAACATATTCTTGGTCATTTGACCTGAAAGGCCATGGTGGAAACTGCGGGGAATGGGGCAGTTGCACCTCATTTATGTTTTAAGAACTGTAATGTGTATGTATGTCTTAATTTCCTTGCAATCAGTAAAAGGATGTCTTGCTAGATACAATTAAATGGTGTATTATGCTACAGTTGAGAATGGTTGTGAAAATTTGTATTTTAATGCTGAAATGGGGAAGTAGCCATTGGCATGTATTCAAAAAATGAATCAATCAAAGCCATGAAATACATACTGAAAATTCTGTAGTAGAATAAGTAAGTATTATAAAACTTACTGTTGAATATTCAGTTCTGATTTTTAAGTTCTTGTAGAAGTGAGGTAAATAGCCACAGTACCATCTCTGCTTATGAAACGTAGGAAGTGGTAGTGTAACAAAAAAAAAAAACTTCTGTCCATGGGTAGCAGATGTGCAGCAGTTCCAGAATTTTCTAATGCTTTAGCCTTCTTTTATGAATAATTTTTTGAAGTTCTGAAGTCATGAATCTGCGTCATGCGGATAAACTATGGCAGGCAATAGTAGATAGTGTAGTAAATTTGAAGGGCTAGCAGAAAAGAGCAGACAGGGGTTTTCTTGCTGTGTATTGTGTATGTAAATAGATATAAGTTATTCTGTTTGGCTTACTGTATGCCAATACCTTTTCTCTGCATTACTTGTATCTGCGTTTACAGAAAGATTTGTTCTACTGTTGACTTTACACTTCTGTTTTAAATGACTTAAAAGCATATTCAAAACTTAAGAGGAAGTGTCAGACTGTAGCAAAGCAGAGTTGCAGCTAACAATGGACATCATCGGAGGAAAAATAGTTGGAGCCGTACTGCCAAAGCTTAATGGCTGAAACACTTCAAAATTACTAAGTTCATAAGTATGCAAAAGACTTACTTTTATATGCTTTTGGATCTGTGTTTATGTGAGGGAATACCAAATCTAATAACCCATTACGTGACTTCTTACAGATTTTCATGTTTCATTTGCCAGGTAAAATTCTTAATGATGATACTGCTCTTAAAGAGTACAAAATAGATGAGAAGAACTTTGTGGTGGTTATGGTGACAAAAGTGAGTAATCCTTATTCTTGGAAGGAAAATTCCTTTCACTTTTTTTTTCATTGTTTTTACGTACCAAAAGCAGTGGAAACTTGTTCTCTGAAGGTTTTATTCTACATTAATGTAACTGTTTGAATAGATTTGGTCCCTCCAGAGCTTTGCTTAAGAGGAAGAAAGGAAACTAGGTAAGTTTGTTACTCAATTGTCTATACAGAATCTATTCCAGTCTTGCCATGTTGCTTTTCAAAACTCAATGGCTGTTTCTTTTGTCAAGCACAGAAGCTTAAACCTGGTGGATTAACAGAAAAGTTCCATCAATAAATCTGAGTCTTGAAGAGCTGCACTGGCAAATTAAAGGAAATGGCTGTGACGTGTGCTTGATGTGTCTCTGCTTTTGACCAGTTATTAGATTGCTGTTGGGGAAGCAAGACACTGATTATCTGTTTCTTCCAGACATTTGGGGTTTGAATTAAACTGTCTTCATCAATGTCTTGAGATATGAGGGTAACTGGAGTTAGATGTCCTCTTGAGGAAGAAAACCTATATTCATTTGCACTTCACACGTGTCCAGTATTAATTCCTAAGATTCCTCATTTGAATGTAGCTGTTGCTGCACTTGTGAGTAAATAAATTTTCTAGTCTGTGGTATGCAATTTGTGGCATTTATCAGTAGAAGCAGATACGTTTTCAGAGTATGCTTTTCATTTTGCTTATAGTATGAGAGACAAAGAGCCAACAAAAACTGCTAAATACAGTACTTTTTTATGTCAACTAGTGTTTCAGTGTTTAGCAGTTCTGAAGTATTACAGCCTTTCTGTTCAAGTTCAGTTTACCTACTTGTGAATCGATCTTGGGTAAGAGATGCCTGTTGCATCAGCACAACTGCAAACTTTTTCTAATGATCAGAATTACTGACTTTTTTTTTCTGTGAATGCATGTTAAAGGCATCTTTACTGTACCTGCTGGAAACTGTTCAATTTCAGACTTTCAGACAAAGGGAGGAAATATTTTCCCTAATTATTAAAAAAAAAAAAAAAGTTAAACAAAAAAAACCCCCCACACACAAAAACATTGTCTGAAAGTAGTTCACTTAGAGTAAGTAGCTGTGTTATGCTATTTCTCATGGTGAGGTGAGGATGTGGCCAGACCATGAAGATATGTGTAGATAAGGGACTACAGGGATTCGACTTTCAAAAATTCAATTCCAAAAGTGATTTCTTTCTGATGGATTTAGTACTATATCAGAAATTCATGTTTCCAATAGTTAGGCATGAAGATTAAAGCACAGTTGTGCAAATATGAATTTCTTGCGGTTGGTCTGATAGTGCTTGATTCTGCTGGACTTCCAGTACTTACAATCAAACTCAAGCATGTGAAGTGTTATTTGTGTGATGCTGTTAATCAGTCAACAGTGTGTAAGTTAAGCTTGTTACGGGTGAAGCTTAAATTTATTACCCTTAACTCTTAGCATCTAGTTTTCCAGAAAACAGTATTAATAATGAAAAGAGATTTCTGTCTTTATCACTTCTTTGCAAACATGAGTGGTGAAAAAACCATATGTTTATTGTGCTCGTCAGATGTCTTCTGACAACTGTTTCATCTAAAAAATGCACTTCTGCAAGACACAAGATTGTTCTCATGTTTAGAAATGCAGTTGGTAAATATTTGGACCTCACCTTTGCATTTCACATCATACGTGAACAGTGAGTGCTTAGGTGTCTAAATAAGTACTTGAGTGACACTACCAGTTGCCAATTTAAGCACAAAAAAATGTGTAGATTATCTTGGAACATATTAATATTATGGTTGTGTTTGACACTGCTGCCTCAACAATAGATGGTTATAATAGAACTTAATCATTGTATTCACTATAGGAAGCATTAGTTTAATAGCTTTGTTGTGTCGTGTCTGAATTCTCTTGTCCTCCAATAGCCCAAAGCAGCAACTGCAACTACAGCAACTCAGCAGACTAATTCCACTACTGGCATTAGTGTAACAACTGCAGATCCCACACCAGTCTCTGCACCAACTCCTGCAGCTGCTCCTGTGCCAGTTCCTGTCCCTACCACTCCAGCACCAGCTGCAGTTGCTTGTGAATCTGCACCTGTGAGTACTCCTAACGAAGAAAAGCCAGCAGAAAAACCACCAGAGGCACCAACTGCTGTCAGCCTATCATCAAATGAAAGGTATGAATGGACCGCCAAAAATGGCTTCTCCATTTCAGTTGCTTCTAGTTCTGGCTTTGAGTTTTCCGTTACAGTATTAGTCCAATCCTGTTTTCTGTTATATGTAACTTTTCTTCTTGTCTGTAACTTCAGTCTCTGACTCAGCTACAATATTACTTTATACTTTTTCACACGTGGGAATGTGGTCTTTTGACTGAACCTGTGGAATGGGGAATTTAATGTCACAGGAATAGTTCTGCCTTCAGGTGTTTCAGAGTGACTGTGGCCCAAAATTTGTTATAGTGATATTCAACTGTGTGGAGAACTTCTGTTACCAAAGCTTTTCAAAGGGGTGTGTCCTCTCTTGTTCATAGAACTCTGGTTGTGTTTTGAATCATTCGTCATACTGGTTAGCTTTGAACCATGCTCTGTATTGCTCTTAACTTTTAGAAAGAGCTTTTTTTTATTTTTTTCCAAAGCATAAATTAAAACATTGTTCTTAATCATGTAATAACTTAAATCCACAAACTTATTCTGACTAATACTTGGCCAATATGCAGGTAGCTGTGAGAACTGGGATACCTTTTAACCTCAGTTCTCAACATTCAGGAAAATCAAGTGCAAAGTTAGAGGTTACCTCCCTGTTCTATACTCTGGACTTTGCTCACCTGAATTTACATAAGTGTTGCATGGGATTAGAATCGTGTTAACTATAGTTTAATGGCCTTTGAGTGCTGCTTAGCATCAGGTCTTCATTTTTCATATTGGTTTGCAATTATTTTTGTATTATTTACGTGAATACCAGTGCATAGGACATTAATTTTTGAAATGGTTGTACTTAAATGCTATCCAATATTGATTTGTTGTTGAGGAAGCAAAACTTTTAATTGGCTAATGTCCTGAAAATCTTAGAACAGATTCCATGCACTAAATACCTTAATTGTTGATTTAATTTTGCAAAAAAATTAATTTGAGAAATTACTTCTGTTCATAACAAGTTAGAAATGAGTCTTCAATTGTCAGTAGAATAACTTAAAATTCTTAATGAGTGCTTTTTTTGCTCTCAGTTTGTACAGTGGGTTCAAAGATAAAATTATATCTTTAGTATTAAAACAACTTTCCATGTTTTTCATGTAGAGACTGCAGTGTTGTAAAACCTGCAGTAAGGGAGTCTCAGTGTAAATACATAAGGAGAAAGCAAAAGAATACCTGAGAAATACTCTGTTATTACCTGCCTTGATTTTTTTGCTGACAACTGCTTGGTTTTGATTTGCTTTAGAAGCTAAATTACTGAGGCTGATAGAGCATGTTTGTTGTTTTTGTTTTTTTTTTTTTTTTTTACCCTTGGCCTGGCCAACTATTTTTCTCTTTTGCCTTTAATCAATTGCAGTTGTAAATCTGAGTAGTGATAGATAGTGAGACATACTTTGTTACCTGTCGTATTTCTAATGTCATCTTCTGAAAACTGATTCAGTATAGTATGATCTTACACTTGCTGTTGTTAGGAGTTGCCAGCTCTGTAGCCTGATTTAGATGTGAAGTAGCTGCAGCTTCATGTCCCCAGGACTGTTAAGTACTGAGATGGAGCACATGGTCCCTGCACACAGTATATCTGTACCTCTATGTATGGCTGGCTGTGCAGATCAGCAAAGACCAAAAAAAAAAAAAAGTACTCAAGCAAACATACATCAGCAGCAATCTCATGCTCATACTCAAAGGCAAAGCTTAGTACTGAAGAATACACACGTATACCCAGAAAATGAATCCATCCAGTAGCTGACCATAATCTGTTCTGATAGCTGAATCCTAGATTTCCCGGTCTCTCCAGTCATTGGTGCTTGTACAAACAGCCAACCTCCTGAGCCCAGCAAACCCATTCTAGCTATTCATATTCTGTACCTACTCGTATGCACATACACACAGTGGATCTGTTGTGGCTGTAGGCATGCGTTGTACCAATACCTAGTCCCTAGATGTTCTGCTCTCTTATGCATGGATACACAAAAAAATGGGTCTCTCTGCTACCTGACTGAGGCTAATGCCCTTACCTGTAGCTGATGCTCAGGTGCTACTGTCCTTCCAGCAGCTGACTCTGATTCCTGGCCATTACATACCTGGCTCCCACGCCTCTTATCCTGCTCAACAGCTGGTCAGCCTTGACATTCACTGGTGAGTGCATGCCAACGTACACATCCCCATGCAGCGTGCATGCACTCCAATTTCTTCAGTTTGATGTAGGCCCATGTGGTCCATCCCTTCTTCAGTTGCTGGCATCTAGACCTCCATACTCTCTTGTATATTAAATGGATGCACTCTTGGTAATGGAAAAATTATTTAAGGTTATGCCTAGGACAGGCTGGTGATCAGGTGCAGGGCATGGCCAGTCAAATACTGTTTATGTGTGACTGGTCCTTTTCAGTTGTCTTTTCTCCCTCTTCTTCACCCCATACTTTTCATTCACAGAGCGCCTTACTATTTCCCTTTCCCTGCCTTTCATTCTTCCTCTAGATAGTCATGATAAGTCTTTCACAACCTCCAAATGCTTTTTCTGGCCACACATGGTGAGTCCCATCACCCTGTAGGCAGTAGTGCCCGTGGTGACCTGGAGATCATCTCCTGTTGACCCACTGAGGGTGTCACCCCCAGCCCATCAGCCTGATGAGCTTCAGCTTGCAGCCCAGGAAAGAGCTGAGACAGGGTCTCCTTTGGCTCTAAGTGGGCTATCGGGGTTCATCTGCCTGCTGTTGTACCTCTGTGCTCTTTGGTGAGTCTTTTCTCCTGTAACATAATAATTTTGATACTTTGAGAGAAAATAATTGCAAATACCAGCAATCTGTTTTACTGGAAAAGTAAGATACTGATATTTTAAGAAGTGCTTCCCAATGACCTCCTTGGGTCCTTGCTGAGATCAAACCAAATTATACCATTGAATAAGGGGAGGTAATTAAGGAGACCGCTGTCTGCTTTGAAAAACCTTGTTCTCCCTTTCTTTAAAACATTCTAGCAAACAGATGGCTAATCCCTGAGCCAGATGGGCAAGAACCAAAATATTGGGGGGTAGAGGGAGTGGTTGGTCTATCAGTGTTAAAAGTGGTAGTATTGTAAGTTTCTAAAATCTAGTCTTACTATATATCCAATTTAGAGCTCTTTGGAAAACCTTTTTATTCCTTTAAAAAAAAAAAAGCAAAAGGGGCCACTTAAGAGTTACAGCTGCTGCTGCTTTTTTGAAAAAAAAAAAAAAAAAAAAAAAA